>NC_057798.1:357572954-357702424 GCF_018294505.1 Triticum aestivum | reverse complement strand
GCCGGCGGGTGCCACATGGCAGCCTCTGGTTCGCTGAGGGCGGCGGCGCGGACGGGGCGGACATGTCCGGCGGGGTCCGGACGTGTCCGGCTGCGGGATGAGGACGAAGCTAGGGTTTGGACTGCGGGATTTTTGGGGAGAGCACCTATAAATAGGTTCTGGGAGCTAGGAGAGTCCAAATGAGGAGCGGTTTTCGCCCACACGATCGTGATCGAACGACCGAGAGCAAGGAGGGGAGTTTGCTGGGTTTTGGCCCACTTTGGAAGGGTGTTGGGCTGCAAAGAGAAAGAGGGGTTTCGGGCTAGGCGGTTAACCGTTGGAGTATCAAACGACCTCCAAATGGCACGAAACTTGACAGGCGGTCTACAGGTGCTATACCAAGGCCACTTGGCAAGCCTCGGTCCATTCCGAGAAAGTTTAACACCCACTCACAAAAGGAGATGAAAAGGGGAACGCCGGAGGGCATAGGAGCGCCGGATTGCAAAACGGACAATGGGGGAAATGCTCGGATGCATGAGACGAACACGTATGCAAAATGAAATGCACATGATGACATGATAAAATGCAACACACAAGCAAATGACATGGCAACGACGGCAAATAACTGACAGACACCTAGCGCATTGAATCCGGGGCGTTACAACACTCCTCCACTAACAAGAGATCTCGTCCCGAGATCTTAGGACCGAGACGGAAGGGAAAGGGGATGAGGTGAAACAAGAATTCAAGAGAAGAAGCAAAGAATCGAGAGCAATCGAGAAAAAGAGGGGAATTGCGAGAATGACGAGAATCGAAAGCTCACGGACTCGGATAGACTATGAAACCACTCCGGTTAGAATGAGATAGGAAACGAATAAGACTGAAAGGATTTAGGCGGCACTCCGGCTGAAACATGGAGGAATAGAACACGAGCTTGAGAGGATGGAAAGATACTTGATGAGGAACAACACAAAACCTCCGGAAGAATTGATATAGTGGAATGAAAAGAACTTAGAAGGAAGGATTGAACATGGTTGTTGAGAAAATCAACAACGAAAAGAATAAGCTTGTCGTGGACTTATAGGTAACATCTCAAGATCATGAGGTGATAACCGGCCACAAATGGAAAAGATTAAATAGCTAAGAAGAATGAAGAAATGCAAAACTCCACTTCAAAAGAATATGGAGAATGAAATGCACTTAGAGACGCGAGAAGAAAAGATACTTAAACTCCTCCAACAAAATCTTGATGAACTCTTGAAGAATGACTTAAATCATGAAGAACCACCATGAAGAACTCTGGTAACGAAAGGACGATGAGATAGAATGAACGAAGAAAGAATAAGATGAGCCTTCTAGGGTTTAGCCATTATGATCTCGTGGTAGATCAACTCTTGTAATACTCATATTCATCAAGATCAATCAAGAAGGAAGTAGAGTATTACCTCCATAGAGAGGGCCCAAACCTGGTAAACATTGTGTCCCCCGTCTCCTGTTACCATTAGCCTTATACGCGTAGTTCGGGACCCCCTACCCGAGATCCGCCGGTTTGGACACCAACATTGGTGCTTTCATTGAGAGTTCCGCCGTGTCGTCGAAGATAGGCTTGATGGCTCCATCAATCATCTACAACAATGTAGTCTAGGGGAAGATCTTCCTCCCCGGACAGATCTTCGTGTTCGGTGGCTTCTCATTGCGGGCCAACTCGTTTGGCCATCTAGAGCAGATCGATAGATACGCCCCTGGCCATCAGGTCAGATTTGGAAGCCTGGGTTTCATGGACGACATCCGCGGAGACTTGATATTCGAAGGATTCGAGTCCATGACGGGTGTCCCCGGCCACCAAGATGAACATGACCTAGATCTGTCATTTGGCCACACGCAGGAGATAGCACCTGTGACTGCCCTGGCCCTAAAGCCGGAGCGAACTGCGTCGTCCGAAGACTGGAAGCTTAACCCCGCCAAATAGGACGTAGACTCAGCAACGCTCGAGCCGCACACAGACCCAACATCGAGCTGCGCTTGTGTCACTGGAACCTTGGACTCGTCTCCGGCCATGGGTTCCGGACCGTGTGCACCCGCTTCCATAGATCCTGATTGGGCGCTGGTCTTTGAGTTCAGCTCCGCGGACATCTTCCAGCACTCGCCTTTTGGCGACATGCTAAACTCATTATAGTCCCTGTCCTTGTCAGGGGACTCCCAGCCGAACTATGTCCGGCTCGAATGGGGAGCGGACGAAGAAGAACTTCGTTTGCCACCCACCACCCACTTCATTGCCACTGTCGAGGACTTAACCGACACGCTCGATTACGGCTTCGAAGACATCGACGGTATGGACGACAATGCCGGAGGGGAGCAGACACAAAAACCACCAACTTTATGGCAGTGGACAGCTACATCGTCATACGATATATACATGGTGGACACACCAAAGGAGAATGAGGCGGACGGCGATAACAGTATACCTATCGATGAGCCTCCTAAACGCTGGCGTCCCCAGCGCCGACCTCGATCTGGCAAAAGGAAAACGGCAACATCGCCATGGACGATGATGATAATCTGAACCAAGCTGAGGACCCCGTAGACCCAGCGTTGGAGCAGGGCATGCGAGAGGACGGCAAACACAATCCAGAGATGTTGTACGACCACAGTGACGCCAAAGATAGCAATTACCAACCTGTCTCCGAAGAGGATATCAGCCTGGGCGATGACGAGTTCGTCATCCCGGAAGAACCATTAGAACAAGAACGCCTCCACCAAAGGCTTATCACCACTGCAAGGAGCCTGAAGAAGCAGAAGCAGCGGCTTAAAGCCGCACAGGATACACTCAATGACAGATGGAACGAAGTGCCAGACACCGAGGAAAAATACGGCGGTAATCGCCAAACAAAGAGCTATCCTAAACGAAAGATGCTACCCGAATTCGATGATGAGGCTATCGCGCATATACTGCCGAAAAACAATACGACCGACAGGCCGGACCGACCACCTCATGGTCGAGACAGAGCGGCTATTAATGTCGTACACAAGCCCGTACCTCCTCCCCATAAAGGAAGCAAGGTTGTGGCCCAGGGCCAGAAACACGATCTGCTTGAGGATATGGACAAAAAAGATGCAAAACCCAGATCCATATATGGATCCAGGGAACGTGCTCCTGTGCAGGATCGCGATTATCAAAGCAAATATATCGGTCATTTACTGGGTCGGAACCAATACCGAACACTATAACCGTCGGACCCAATCCACGACACAGCCAGATATAGGGGCGCCGCACCCCCAATGCTTCACCGACGAGGTGCTGGAACACGATATTCCAGAAGGGTTCAAACCCGTAAACATCAAGGCATATGATGGAACGACAGATCCTGCAGTTTGGATTGAAGACTTTATTCTTCACATCCACATGGCTCGCATAGATGATCTCCATGCCATCAAATATTTACCCCTCAAGCAAAAAGGACCAGCTCAGCACTGGCTAAAAAGCCTCCTTGAAAATTCCATCGGAAGCTGGGAAGAACTTGAGGATGCTTTTCGGGCCAATTTCTAAGGGACCTATGTCCGGCCCCTGGATGCAGACGATCTAAGTCACATAATCCAGCAACCCAGAGAATCAGCCTGTAAGCTTTGGAACCGGTTTCTCACTAAGAAGAACCAAATCGTCGACTGTCCAGACGCCAAAGCCTTAGCGGCATTCAAACACAGTGTCCGGGACGAATGGCTAGCCAGACACCTCGGCCAGGAAAAACCAAGGACTATGGCCGCCTTAACCACACTCATGACCCGCTTTTGCGTGGGCGAAGACAGCTCGTTAGCCCGCACTAGCACTAGGGACCCCGGCACATCTGAAGTCAGGGACGGTAATGGAAAACCACGATGCAACAAAATAAACGTCGGAATAGTGAAGAAAGCCCAGACAATACAACGGTAAATGCCAGATTCTAGGGCTCCAAACCCGGTCAACAGAAGAAGCCATTTAAAGGCAACAAAGACAGTCCATCGAACCTGGATAAAATCCTAGATAGGCCCTGCTAGATCCACGGCACTCCCGACAAACCAGCTAACCACACCAACAGAGAATGTTGGGTCTTCAAGCAGGCCGGCAAACTCAACGCCGAACACAAAGGGAAGGGACCTCAGAGCGAACCTCCCCATCAGAACACGGGGGACACAAGAAATTTCCACCGGAGATCAAAACAGTAAACATGATCTATGTCACTCACATCCCAAAGCGGGAGCGCAAACACGCACTTCGAGACATCTATGCCGTTGATCCCATCGCCCCCAAGCTCAACCCATGGTCGTCATGTCCGATCACCTTTGATCGGAGGGATCATCCAACTAGTATCCGTCACGGGGGTTCGGCTGCCCTAGTGCTCGACCCAATAATCGACGGATACCACCTCACTTGAGTCCTCATGGACGGTGGCAGCAGTCTCAATCGGATATATCAGGTCACTATCCACAAGATGGGGATAGACCCGTCAAGAATCTATCCAAGTAGCACTACCTTTAAAGGAGTTATACCAGGCATGGAAGCCCACTGCATGGCTCTCTAACATTGGATGTTGTATTCGGCTCCCCGGACAACTTTCGAAGCGAAGAACTAATCTTCGACATCGCTCCATTCCGTAGTGGCTATCATGCACTACTCGGAAGAACGGCCCTCGCCCGTTTTAATCTAGTCCCACATTATGGTTACCTAAAACTCAAAATGCCTGGACCACGTGGCGTCATCATGGTCAGTGGAAATACGTAGCGCTCTCTACGTACAGAAGAATATACGGCGGCTATAGCAGTCGACGCACGAAATGACCTATTCAAGCCGAGGAGCTTATCGATCTTTAAGACCGCGGACACAACTAAACATGTTCGGTGCACACCTCAGTGTGGCAGCTCAGATAAACCTGAGCTTGATTAGTAGTTACGCCCCCATCAACCGCTCCATAAGGAGACAACACACGTGCCACATATACATAAATATACACGCAAAACTCCTTGGATGGCGATGGGGGTACACTGCACACAAAAGGTCCATAGTTCGGCTCGACCATATTCGGACTCCAGAAGCTATATTTCACGGTTCATTAAAACGGATCAGCCTTACTTACGGCCACACCAGACTAATTTATCTGGTTTCTTCCTTTTTTACAAATGGCCATCATACTATACCCTTCAAGGACACTTCACAACAGAGACAAAGGCGTAGACGTGCAACAGGGCCTCGTATTAAGGTTTCTTTTTTTAGATTAAGACCATGTGTAAACCTTTTTTATCTCTAGTTGTTTTATACTTTCCTAGCTTGTAAAATGTCCAAGAGGTATCGGCATTATCTGTAAACATATGGCTCGCCGTACTAAAGTGGATGTTATAGAAGCAGGCTGATTCATATTGTGTTTTGAGATTTATGCTCTCACTAGTTGCGTTCTTTCCCCACGATGGATTGCCATACGTGCCTTGATACTAGGGTCTATCACCAGGGGCTGTATTCAGCCCGGTGTACATTGAAAAGTCCGGACACATGTAGGGAGTGTTCGGCGTCGCGAGTTTGGCCTTATACGCGTAAGCTCGGAATCATGTCTTTTGTCAATAGTTGGGTTGCCCGGCTCCTGTGCTTACTACCTTACGTTCCTCTATATCAGCTAGGGTAGTAAAGGGAGAACTACTGCGATTATGTCCTGGCTCGTCCGGATGAGGACCTCACTAGAGAAAGCCAAAAACTGACTGTCATGATGCGGCGAGAGCTGGTCAACCACTCGATGACTCATTGGAATCTTCGCGATTCCCTCTGTGTTTTTAACGAAGGACCGTCCTTCTGGTTACATATGTACATGCACCATATTCGGATAACCGCGGACATACCAGGGGCTATATAGTAGCCGCACCGTCAAACTCCTCTGTCTATGTGAAAGTGTTAAAGCTCTATAGTCTGATTGCCTAGTTCGCCGCACTAACACCTCCTTAAGGGACCAAGACGTTGGGTCAAGTGTGATCAAGTGCTTTTTTGAACACCCCTACTTTATATATGAGGGGGCTGAAGCCGACAACTGCAAACATTTAGATAGTATAAAAAAAGACGACCGCATAGGAGGCACCAAAAACTTTTTGGGAAAAAAGTATAAAAACACAGCCTTAAATATATCATAATATTGTTATTACAACCTTGATACACTTTACTCGAACATAATATTTTCAAGCACTGACCCTCTATTAAGCAGGCACCCTCTAGGACATCTTGAAAGTAATGTTTGGCATGTTAAGGTCCTTGCCTTCAGGTGGACTCTGCGCTGCAATATCAGTGGCCGTCATCTTCGCCCAGTATATCTTGACACGGGCAAGGGCCATCCGAGCACCTTCTATGCATGTTGACCACTTCACAGCTTCGATACGCGACACCGCCTTAACAAGCTGCCGCACCAAACCAAAATAACTATCCGGAATGGTTTCAGTTGGCCACAGCCGGGCTATGACGTCCTTCACGGCAGTGCCGAACATCTTGTGTAGCTCGGCCCACTGGGCCATCTGTTCGTTCAATAATGGACGCTTCGGCGTATCAAATTGCGACCAAAACAGCTTTTCCATTGCATGTCCTTCTTGCGCGTGGAAAAACCGATTCGCATCAGCAGCACTCTTCGGCAGGTCCATAAAGACGTCTTGAGAACTCCACAGTTGATTAAGCGGCGCATACTTCGGATCGACAAACTTAGTTTGCGATAAAAAGGGCTTACCAGCCGTGATCTCCCCAGCTTGTCGGATCTCCTCCCGAGCTGCTCTAGACTCAGACCGAGCTTCCTTCGCCTCTTGTAAGACCCTGTCAAGATCGGCCGCTTTGGCTTTGTTATCTTTCTCAAAGAACTTGGCATCGGCTAGTGGCATCTTTCAGCTCAAGTTCAATAGTGGATATCCTCTCCTCACTCTGACGCCGAGCAGTCTGCTCGGCTTTTAATTCAGCGGCTACCTTTTAGCCGCATTACTCATCCTGGCTTGCTCCTTGACCCGTGCAAGTTCGGCCCGAAGGGTCTCAATTGCAGCGGCACTATCTGCAATTATGCATATACAATTTTTCAGTATCACGCTCCTTTCACAATACTACCAGGTACTGAGTGCCCCAGAGACATACCTTGCGCCTCGTCGAGCCGCCTGTTCATAAGCGTGATGCTATCATTCGCCACATCAACTCTCTGTTTCAGATGTGCTACCTCGCTAGCTTGCGAAGTCCCCACGGATGTAACAACCTATGTTTCGATTAGTCAGATCATCTTCTGGGCATATATTTTTGATCCTCTGATCCCATCCCTTTGGATGTCAACTAGAGTCTCAGGAGCTACTATCTATATACAGGTGCAATTTGCACTTACAATATAATTGAAATTACACTATGTACCTCGAAGCCGCTTAGTAGGCTAGAAAAGGCTTCATTCAATCCGCTTTTTGCAGACCTAACTCTTTGAAACACAGTACCCATCAAGGTACAATGTTCCTCTGAGACAGAGGCATGTTGCAATATGTCCATCGAAGTATCCGGCGCCTCCGGATCTAGAATAGGTTGCGTTGCCCCTCCGACATTGGATAGTCTGGGACTTTTATTGTTCACTGTGGGGGCCGCACTCCCCGGACCTTGGGCGATCGAAGTATTACCTTCGGCCCCGGTCTTCACTTCCCATTGCACCATTCATTGATCAGGAAAGATCCTCCGGGATGACACTTCGGCGTCACATGCCTTATCAGGCAGGGAGATCTATGGAGGCGTCTCGCTCTCCATCATCACCGGAAGAAGATCCCCCAAAGAGGAGGACTGTTGAGGAGGTCTGCGTGCCGGACTGCAAACATGTGTTTAAAATGTTACCCTTATGGAAAGGAAAGAACGAGATATGTTTAAAACACCCTGGCTCACTTACTATTCGGCTAGGGGCTTATCTTTATGGGGTGACTGCATATCAGTGTCATCCACCGACAGGGATATCTTCCCTCGCTTAGAAGCTTCTCTCTTCAAGTCTTCGGAGGCGGTCTGCTTCTTCCCATAAGGAGAAAGGATGTCAGCTTGTCCTTCCCTTCCGCCTTTGGAAGTGGAACTTCCGGTCTCCTTGGACAAATTGCCTGGTGTGCCTCTAGAATGAAGGTCGCCTTGGGCTTCTTCACTCTCCTCCTTATCTTCCCCAGCCGACACTTGATATGGCGCCGGAGCCAGCATCCTTGTTAACAATGGATCGGCAAAGTCTTCGGGAAGTGGAGCCGAACACCTGATGCTCTCCGCCTTCTTTAGCCAACCCTGGCCGAATGGAGTTTTATCAATACATTGTTATGAGTAATCTAATTAAAAAGTTTTTGGGAGTCAAGTACTTACCGGAGTATCCGGATGATTGCAGTCAAGACCAAGGTCTTCTGTTGTATCCGGCCACTATTTTCGTGCACCAAAGAACAATTTCCACATCTATCTGAGCATCGTGTCATAGAGGTGCTGAAGGGTCCACGGACCTTCCGGATTGAACTCCCACATGCGAAAAGGACGCTGCTGGCAAGAAAGAATTCGGCGGACTAGCATTACTTGGACGATATTGGATAAGGGTGGTGCTCTTCTTAATGAGGCTCCGAATGCGACTTTGAAATGTATGCACTTCATCAACAGACCCCCTATCCAACCCTTTGTTGACCCACAATGCAAGCTGAAGCGGAGCACCAGATCGAAACATCGGAGCAGCTACCCGCTTTGTACCACAGGGTTCGGTAATGTAAACCCACTCCCGTTGCCATAAGTCAGAAGATTCCGCGAAAGAGCCCTTTGGCCAAGGAGAGGTGATAAGTTTGCTTATTGAAGCGCCTCCGCATTCAGCTTGTTCCCCATCGATCATCTTCGGTTTCACGCTGAAGGTCTTGAGCCATAAGCCGAAGTGTGGGGAGATACGAAGGAAGGCCTCACACGTGGTGATAAACGCCAAGATGTGGAGGAAGGAGTCTGGGGCTAGATCATGGAAATCTAGTCCATAATAAAACATGAGCCCTCGAACAAAAGGATGGAGTGCAAACCCAAGCCCTCGGAGGAAGTGAGAGATAAACACGACCCTCTCATTGGATCTGGGAGTAGGAATAACCTGCCCTTGAGCAGGAAGCCTGTGGTAGATTTCCGCAGTTAAGTATCTTGCCTCCCTAAGCTTCGAGATGTCTTCCTCTGTGACAGAAGATGCCATCCAACGGCCTTGAAGGCTGGGTCCGGACATGGCTGGAGGCTCGAAGCAACTGGATTGACCCTTGAGTGTTGGAACTTGAGGAGGGAGGAAGAAGGAAGAAGTAGCACAAAAGAAAGAGGACAGGCCTTAACACCTTTATAAAGGCGACGAATATCAAGCATCCCCTCCGTGGCCTTAAAACATGCCTATTCCCGAGGAATTATGCCAACCGAATGGTTGGGTTACCCACGCCCATGTTGATGAAAATCCCATAATAAGGGGACGCGATCTTTGCTTTGATAAGACATGCCAATAAAAACCGCCCCCCGAAACATGGGGTGGCAGGTTAAAAAATGCTTCGAATAATGACGGGGCAGTGGTGTGATGTCACGCTATGAAAAGTTGTCAGTAGATTGGACTTCTAAATATTATGCTCTCTATGGTGGTTTGTAGAGCTTGTTTTGCAGAGTCGGACACGATTCTTGTGTTCGGGATCTACTTTGAAGTATTCGGAGAAGGAATCCGCCTTGCAATACCGAAGACAATCTGCGAGCGGGACTCGTCGTCATTGAAGCCTGGTTCAGGGGCTACTGAGGGAGTCCGGGACTAAGGGGTCCTCAGACAGCCAGACTATATACTTTAGCCGGACTGTTGGACTATGAAGATACAAGATAGAAGACTTCGTCTCGTGTCCGGATGGGACTCTGCTTTGTGTGGAAGGCAAGCTTGGTGATTCGGATATGTAGATTACTTTCTCTGTAACCGACTTTGTACAACCCTAGTCCCCCTGGTGTCTATATAAACCAGAGGGTTTAGACTTCTAGGGTTTAGCCACAACAATCATAACCTCATAGGCTAGACTTCTAGGGTTTAGCCATTATGATCTCGTGGTAGATCAACTCTTGTAATACTCATATTCATCAAGATCAATCAAGCAGGAAGTAAGGTATTACCTCCATAGAGAGGGCCCGAACCTGGGTAAACATTATGTCGCCCGCACCTGTTACCATTAGCCTTAGACGCACAGTTCGGGACCCCCTACCCGAGATCCGCTGGTTTTGACACCGACAACACCTCCGGAAGATATCCATTTTTCCTATGAACAAATTTCTAAAAATTTTGGGCCACAAAATGATACCAATAAAACTTCACAAGATTGATAGCAACTACTCATATGGATGTCTAGAGGCTATATCAAGCCTTCAAACTACTTGGAACTCAATGAATTCAACATGCAAGCTCATTACCAGTAGCACTAAGAGGAGCTAATTACTCGAAATATAAACCACTAGAGCAAAAAGTAATTGGAGCAATAGAGGATTCGCGTACCAAGTAGCAGTCCCCCAAAATAGTTTCAGAAATGGAGGTCTGAGCAAAGAGATCAGAAATCTCAGGTTTGGCAGCAAGAACATGAGAGAGAGAGTGAGAGAGAGAGCTAGATGGATTTTTCTCTAGAGGTGAGTGATGATGTCATGTAAGGGAAAGAGTGAGGGGGTACTTGCGGGGCCCACTATTGTTAGTGGGAAATGACACCTATGGGAGCACAAGAATCCCTACTACGGTTGCGGGGCGTGGGGTGGTGAGAAGAGCGGGATCAGCAGTCAGTACGAGTATGCGGGTCGTTTACCCAGGTTCGGGCCGTGAGGATGCGTAATACCCTAGTCCTGCTTTGGTGTGTATATCTGTGTTCTTGGTGTTCTTGAGCTAGTTACAATGAGTGTGACTTGTCCCGAAGTCCGAATCCTTCTCCTGGATGCCTTGGGTCTCCTTTTATAGGCAAGGGGATCGCCACAGTGGCACATGGGAGGTGGCATCGCGGTACAGTGGTTAAGCCTATCGCTTGTCATTACGGGACAAGATGCATTTAATGCGCCTCTGACATGTCCCCTTAACTTTACCACCGCTACGCCCCGTCTTGACACATGCCTGGGCCAGCGAGGAGGTCAGCTCCATGTAGACTCATAGGCAACTGAGGTGGCATGGTGGTAGGGCCTTCATGAAGATTTGCATGCCACCACGTAGGCATGCGCTGAGTTGGCCGAGAAGCCTCATGTCGACTCGTAGGCGCCTGCCCAGCTGGTGGGCTGGCAGCTGCATGGGAGTGGTGGTAGAAGCTTGGTAGGTGTGGGCCTGGCTGTGGCCTCACGGACATCCTCGGCAAGGGCCTTGCCGGGGCCCCGGCAAGGGTCTTGCTGTGGCACTGGGGTCGTCCCCGACAAGGATCTTGCCGGGGGTCTTGGGGGTTTCCTCGGCAAGAATCTCGCCGAGGTCCGTCATCTTCTAATCCTCTTCTAATTTGGAATGTTTCTTGTCTTCCGAAGATCTGCATGCCATCACAGAGGCACCTCCTGAGCACTGGTCCCAACGCGGTTGTTGACGCTGGAGAAACTGGGGCCCAAGCGGCGTGCCCTAGTGGCGTCAGGCAGGCTGCCCCGGCAAGGTCCTTGCCGGGGCCGTGGAAGCCGCTCCGGGAAGGGTCTTGCCAGGGGGAAACCACTTCGCCTTCTTTCTCTTTATGCCTCTGTCTTGGCGTTGCTTTGTCCTGTCTTGCGGCTTCGATTCCCTGCCTCTGCCTGCTTGAGTGTGGCCGCAGGTGCGGCTCTGACTGCCCGTGCACAAGTATGGGGTACAAAGGAGCATCCCTACTTTAGTACACCAACAACTACCCAGCAGGGTGCGCCAGGTGGGTGTGGTGCACCCTGGTACCTAGTGGTCACCTGGGGAACCCCTGTGGTGTTTTCAGTACCAGAAATTCTCAAATATTTAGAAAAAAAGTGTGTTAAAATTTCAGGTCATTCTAAGCACTTTTATTTTTGAGCCATTTTTATTGCGTGGATATTTCAGAAAACAAGAAAACATGGTATTTTATTACATTTGACTAAGAATAACAGAAAACATAAAGTGGGTATAGAGAGTTGTGCTTACTAAATTCATCGACTACATGCCTCTCGAAAATAATCCATTAATAAGGTTGATCAAGTCTTATTAACAACTAATTTTGATTAGCATGAACCCGAAGAACTTTTGTAAAACACTAATTCACCTCAACGGGGATATGCATCTCCCCAACGTTAAGTGTTTCATATTTCTTTTTGATAGTAGGTAGAGCAAGGTGAAAACTTCCATTAGTAATTGTCGAAGTCTTTTCAATAAAATTAATACCATTCACTTGAAATTGTTTCTTCGGAAAGTGCACCGTATGCTCATTACAATTGATATGAAAAGTGACCTTGCTTTTGTTGCAATCAATAATAGCCCCTACAGTATTCAAAAAGGGTCTGCCAAGGATAATCGACATGTTGTCATCCTCGGGCATATCAAGTATAACAAAGTGTGTTAAGATAGTAACATTTGCAACCACAACAGGCACATCCTCTCAAAGACCGATAGGTATGGTAGTTGACTTATAAGCCATTTGCAAAGATATTTCTGTGGGTGTGAGTTTATTCAAATCAAGTCTTTTGTATGAAGAGAAAGGCATAAGACTAAAACTAGCTCCTAAATCACATAAGGCAGTTTTGACATAACTTCTTTTGATGGCACATGGTATAGTTGGTATTCCTAGATCTCCTAGTTTCTTAGGTACTCCGTCCCTAAAAGAATAATTAGGAAGCATGGTGGAGATTTCAGCTTTAGTTATTTTTCTTTTGTTAGTGATAATATCTTTCATATATTTTGCATAAGGGGCCATCTTTAAAATATCGGTCAAATGAGTATGCAAAAAGACTGGCCTAAGAATTTCAGCAAAGCATTCAAATTCTTCCTTATCCTTTTTCTTGGATGGTTTAGGTGGAAAGGCATGGGTTTGTGAACCCATGGTTCTCTTTCCTTACCATGTTTCCTAGCAACAAATTCTCTCTTATCATAACGTTTATTTTTAGAAGGTGGGTTATCAAGATCGACAGCAGGTTCTATTTCAACATCATTATCTAGTTCTTTATCATTGTTTGGTTGAGCATCTACATGAACATCATCATTGTCATTATCATTATCACTAGTTCAATGTTCATTACCAGATTGTGTTTCAGCATCAGAAATAGAAACATCATTATCATTATCAGAAGGTTTTTCTACCTTAGGTTCACTAGAAGTATGCAAAGTCCTATCAGTTTTCCTTTCCATTTTATTTTTACTAGGACTAGGTGCATCAACATTAATTCTTTGAGAGTCATGTTTAATGCTTTTAGGGTGACCTTCAGGATAAAGTGGCTCCTGAGTCATTCTACCTCCTCTAGTATTACCCTAACAACATTATAATTCATATTATGATTCATTTCATTGAATAACTCACTTTGAGATTGAGCAACTTGTTGTAACTGAGTTTGGACCATAGCATCATGTTTTTCTACACCTTTAACATCATTAGTAATTCTAAATAACAAATCACTCAAGAGAGCAATCATATGGACATTATGCTTTAAGTGTTTCCTAACATTTTCATTGAAATGATCTTGCTCGATAACGTAATTGTCAAACTCATACATGCATTGACTAGGATGTTTATTATAAGGGATATCACCTTCATCAAACTTTATAAAGGAATTACTTCTACACCTATGGCGGTGTGTCAAGACCATGTATTTCTTCAATAGGTGGTAAATTCTTAACATCTTCAGCTTTAATAACTTCTTCCTTCAAACATTTCTTTGCTTCTTCCATATCCTCTGGACTGAGAAATAAGATACCTCTCTTCTTCGGAGTGGGTTTAGGCGGTGGTTCAGGAAGTGTCCAATCATCATAATTCTTGAATATATAATTCAATAGTTCCTCAGCTTGTTCAATAGTTCGCTCCCTGGAAACACAACCAGCACAACTATCTAGGTGGTCCGTAGAAGCATCGGTTAGTCTGTTATAGAAGATATCAAATATTTCATTTTTCTTAAGAGGATGATCAGTCAAAGCATTAAGTAATTAGAGAAGCCTCCCCCAAGCTTGTGGGAGACTCTCTTCTTCAATTTTCGCAAAGTTAAATATTTCCTGTAAGGCAGCTTGTTTCGTATGATTAGGAAAATATTTTTCAGTGAAGTAATAGATCATATCCTGGGGACTACACACACAACCAGGAGTAAGAGTATTGTACCATAACTTAGCATCACCGTTTAATGAGAAAGGAAATAACTTAAGAACATTGTAATACCGAATTTTTTCATCATGAGTAAATAGGGTGGCTATATCATTTAATTAAGTAAGATGTGCCACAATAGTTTCAGTTTCATAGCCATGGGAAGGGTCAGATTCAACCAAAGTAATCAGCTCTGTGTCGACAGAGAATTCATAATCCTTATCAGTAATAAAAATAGGCGAAGTAGCAAACTTAGGATCTTAATTCATTATAGCATTAAGATTTTTCTTTAAACTTGCATAGCAATTTCTTAAGATCATCTCTATCCTTACAAGCAAGAAAGTATCTAGCTACCTATCCATCCATAATATAACCCTCAGGTATCTTAGGCAATTCATATCTAGGAGAGCTAGGTCTAATAGGCGTTTCATAATTTTCAGTTTCAATTACTTCATTGTTTTGAGTAATCTCATCAGTTTCAGCATTCTCAATTCCTTTAGCTCTAGCAAGTTGTTCATCAAGCAATTCCCCTAGTGGCACAGTCTTTTCAAGCAAAGTACTAGCTTCATCAATAACGTCATTCATAGCAGAAGTAGCATCATCAATCACTTGTGACATCAAAATTGATAGAAGGTGGCGGTGTTGCGAGCTTACTCAAAACAGAAGGTGAATCAAGTGCAGAGATAGATAACAGTTCCTTACCTCCCCTCATCTTAGAGGGAACAATCTTGGTTCAATGATCCTTAAGATTCTTCATAGTGATCAACAGATATAAATCCCAAGTGACTCAACAAATATTGCCATGCTCCCCGGCAACGGCGCCAGAAAAAGGTCCTGATAACCCACAACGTATAGCGGATCACAATTTTTTTAGGGTAGAGTATTCAACCCAAATTTATTTATTTGACACAAGGGAGCCAAAAAATATTTGTAAGTATTAGCAGTTGAGTTGTCAATTCAACCACACACGGAGACAAAATATGTGCATCAAAGTGATCAGTAGCACAATTGTATGGTAATTTGATAGTGACAGCAGCAATAGTATCTTAGCAAGAAAAATATGTAGTAGCAGTAGTAGCAGTAATTTTGTAGAAGTTGTGACAGTAGCAAAAGCAATAGTATCTTAGCAAGAACAATATGTGAAAAAGCTCATAGGCACTGGATCAGTGTAAACATAGGATAATATTCATCATATAACAGTCATAACCTAGGGCGAAACAGAACTAGCTCCAATTCATCAATATGATGTTGGCATGTGTTCCGTAAATAGTCATACATGCTTGTGGAAAAGAACTTGCATGACATCTTTTGTCCTACCCTCCCGTGGCAGAGGGGTCCATAAGGAAACTAAGGGATATTAAGACCTCCTTTTAGTAGAGAACCGGAACAAAGCATTAACACATAGTGAATACATGAACTCCCCAAACTACGATAATCATCGGAAAGGATCTCAATTATTGTCACCATGGGGTATGTGGATCATAACACATAGAAGGTGCATATAACTTGCATGGTAGGATCAAGAACACAAATATATTTTGTGAAAAGATAAACGGTTCAGATCTGAAATCACGGCACTCGGGCCCTAGTGACAATCACTAAGCATAGAAAAGTCATAGAAACATTAATCTCAGAACATAGTGGATACTAGGGATCAAGCCCGAACAAAACTAACTCGATTACATGATGAATCTCATCCAACCCATCACCGTCCAGCAAGTCTAGGAAGGAATTACTCATCCCGGCGGTGAGCGTCATGGAATTGGTGATGAAGGATGGTTGGTGACAACGAAGATGGAAGACCCCCATCTCCGGAGCCCCGAACGGGCTCTCGATATGGCCTCCCGATGAAGAGCTGGAGGTGACGGCAGCTCTGTATCATAAAATTTGATGAAACTTCCCCTCTTATTTTTTCCTCCAAAAATAGGAATTTACATGATCGAGATTAGGATCAGCAGAGCCTCTTTGGCCCCACTACCCACCAGGGCACGCCAGAGGGGGGTGGCATGCCCTAGTGCCTAGTGGGCAGCTGCCCCCCCCCCTCTAGTTGGTCTTGGTACCAATATTTTTCTTTTATTCCAAAATAATTCTCCAAGAAGTTTCTTCCAATTCCGAGAACTTCTATTTCTACACAAAAACAACATAGTTCTACTGAAAACAACGCCAGTCCGAGTTAGTTTCATTCAAATCATGCAAATTAGAGTCCAAAATAAGAGCAAAAGTGTTAGGAAAAGTGGATACGACGGAGACGTATAAGTTATGGTGATGTTCTTCAGGGAAAATGGCTCTTTGATGTTCAAGATTTATGTGTTGTAGGTTTAAATGTGGCATACGAGGCCGGTTGTGATATTTTCCTATGTTTGCTTATGTTGCAAGATTTTTAAAATAATGTGAATGAGATGGTTGAACTCTATGTTTTACCATATGGTTTGTTTTGTATGTTAATGTATGGGCTATAATTTTAATGTAATGGTTCCTGTTTGGCTCAAGCGCAATGGTTATATATTTTTAGATATTTATTTATTTGTGACCAACAACTATAGTTGAACTGACACACATCCATTGTTTTTACTAACATATTTTCATGTAGATAGCTTGAACACGAAATTATATGGTGATGATGGATGTAGGACCCCTTGTGTGGAGTTCGTTGAACTTGCATGCTGTTAATAATAGTATTGAAGTACTATGGATGTCAAGGCCCAATCGCATTCGTTTGTTGCACAACGTTTTTCGTAGTACTGACGGGAATTTAGAGCACAATTTCTTTTTTAGTTGACTACTGATAGTTCTACTAATTTATTAGTAAAAGAATTTAATCTTGCTGCATAATACAAATTTTATTTGAACTTTTTCCATTCTAGTAGTTGAACTTTTTAAAAATCTGTTTCTGAAATTTTCATTAAAATCTGCTATGTTGAAATATCTTTTATCTAGTTATCTTTATCTATTTTTTGCATTAAATATGTGATGTTTTTTGTTTATCTTTTTTTCAAAAAAGAAGTATATTTTTTATGATATTTTATTTTTTACAACGAACATGTGTTTGACCTTTTCTATATTTTGTATTTGAACTTATTTCTTTATGAGGTTTATTTTTAAAATTTATTATTGTTCCTTCGATGGGTCGTGTGAGATCGGTAAGAATTTGTAATGGGTCGCTTGGTTGTATTGGCGCATGCCCCGGAGCCATTATTTTCGGCCCAAATAGCCCGTCCGCGCGGCTGTGCAGTTCTACGTGCACATGCACTATGCATTTAGTTCCACCTAGCTAGCCGAGGGGGCTCTCGACCTATCTATAAGCGCTGCCGAGGCTTATGGGTCGAACTCCTCTAAATACTTATTAGAGCGCTTATACACGGCCCTTGCTATGTGTCATGACCTATGGTCCCTGGTCGGTTGGCCCGCACATTCTGGATTGCAATGAATTCACCAATGGTTTGCCATTGGCTTGAGTCCTAGTATCCACCCGTGTAGGGCCGGCCTGTCCCATGGCGGTCAACTTTTGTTTAAAACAAACTTGTACTTCACTTCTCCAGTAATGCAGACCGATGCTCTTAGCATTTTTGCTCTAGTTTTTATGATTTTTTTCATTTGGCTGATAAAACCATGATTTTTTTATTAGTACTGAATGTTCTTCTCGGCTTGAACTGGAATATTTTTATAGTGTGTTTTTGTCCCTTTTTCTCATTTTTCAACATTTGGATTGATGAACATCTGGGTAAAACATCCAGCACCGCACCGAGTGGCATAGTCGTACTGACACATATTGCTTGTATGGACTGATGAACAACAGCGTCGGAACGAGGCGGTGAAGGTAAAACCCCATTATCTATCTTTATGGGGGTGTGGGTCAGTGGGGGGGGCAGAATATTGCTAATTTACAACAATATGACAAACCACACATGCACAAAAGAGTTATTGTACACCTGACACCAACCCAACACGCATAGCAGCCATCATCCATCAGCATGTCGATCATGGGTTTAGTGGGAGCTAAGGCTGCCAAGTCGATAACCTACACACCTTGATCGATCGAGGCTGTGGCAGACTCGACATCAGGGATCACCGGTACTACCTCGAGCATAGCGCTCACCAGGGTTACCTGACCGCCGGGACTGCCCAGGTGACGTCCGGTGAGACGATGTTGGCTCTCGCCAGGGCTGCCGTGACAGCCCCCAGGCATGCCCCTCCGATGTTCGGCGCTATGCCCTCCTCCATCTAGGACATAAGCCTGCGCCTCTTGCGGCAGCCGCCACTACCTTAGTTGTCCTTGCCTCATCACAGTTCCAACTCTTCCGCCCGTACCATCTATCGCACTCTGCATCGAGCCAGCAATATCGCCCACTAGTGATCCATGTCTGCTTTTAGGACGACCCTGGCTAACCTGGTGGCTTGCTCGTACCGTGATTCTTGCTTCCTCTAGTCGTCATAAAGAGAGGGGTGGCATGGCCATCGACCGGCAAGCCGACCATCGTGCCTTCAACCTCAATTCTGCCGTCGCGCAACTCCATCCCATCGTTGGCCATTGGGTGTATGCCAGTATGTGTGGGTAACTAGCTAGCAAGTGGATCAGTAGCGAGTCACCCCTGCCGGCCATTGTTGTGGTTATTCATAGCTAGCAGCTGGCTAGGGGATTGGGGATTTTACAATTCACCCTTGTGGAGCACGGGAAGACTAATTGGAGCACACAACCCAACAACTGTATGTGGTGGTGCATATTATCACACACGTGATAACATAAGGAAACGTATGTGTAACTTACTAATCATCGCACACGAGTACTCGCACACGCATCGTGTGCGATATTCCTAGCCATCGCAAGCAACTAGTTTGCATTTTTCAAAGTTTTTTCTATACATAGAATCGCACACGAATTAACAGTAGTAACCGTCTGTGTTATATTTTGTCATCGCAGATAGTTCAACCGAGTGGGTTGTTTTCCGCGTATCACACACATCTTGTTTACATGAATCATTTATATTCTTTTGGCTCATCACACAAGGTTCATCAATGTGAACTGTATGCCGCATATCACACACATCTTGTTAAGTTGAACCATTTCAGTTATGTTGCTTAATCAAAAATAGTTCATCCGAGTGAACAATATGTTGTATGATACGCCTCCAACGTACCTATAATTTTTTATTGTTCCATGTTATTATATTATCAATCTTGGATGTTTTGTATGCATTATTATGTTGTTTTATATCATTTTTTGGGATTAACCTATTAACCTACTGCCTAGTGCCAGTTCCTGTTTTTCCTTGTTTTTGTCTTCTGCAGAAAATAAATACCAAACCGAGTCCAATCTGAATGATTTTTTTAATGATTTTTCCTAGACCAGAAGACACCTAGGAAGCTTTGGGAGGAGGCCAAAAGAGCCACGGATGGGCCATAAGCTCACCAGGCGTGGCCTAGGGGGGCACCCCCCCCCCCGAGCTTGTGGGACCACGTGGCACCTCTAACCCTAATCTCAGCTCTATAAATACCCAAATATTCCTAGTATACCAAAGGGCACACCAAAAATACTTTTCCATGTTGCAAGTTTCTGTCCTCGTGAGATCCCATCTGGAGGCCTTCACCGGTACTCTGTCGGAGGGGGGCTCGATCATAGGGGGCCTCTACATCAACCTTGCTGCCCTTCCGATGATGTGTAAGTAGTTTACCACAAACCTACGGGTCCATAGCGAGTAGCTAGATGGCTTGTTCTCTCTCTTTGATGTTCAATACAATGTTCTCCTCGATGTTCTTGGAGATCTATTCAATGTAATCTTCGTTTGTGGTGCGTTTGTTGAGATCCAATGAATTGTGGATTTATGATTAGGTTATCTATGGATATTATTTGAGTCTTCTCTGAACACTTTTATGCATGATTAAGATACCTTTGTATTTCTCTCTCCTCTACTGATTTGAATTGGCCAACTAGATTGATTTTTCTTGCAATGAAAGAGGTGTGTAATGGGTTCAATCTTGCGGTGTCCTCACCCAGTGACAGAAAGGCTAGCGAGGCACGTATTTGTATTGTGTCCATTAAGGATAAAAAGGTGGGGTTTATTCATATTGATAGGATCTATCCCTCTCCACCATGTCATCTTGCTTAAGGCGTTACTCCATTATTGTTAATTTAATACACTAGATGCATGCTGGATAGCGGTCGATGTGTGGAGCAATAGTAGTAGATGCAGGAAGGAGTCGGTCAAATTTTCAAGCACGTGATGCCTATATTCATGATCATTGTGTTAGATATCATCATAACTTTG
This sequence comes from Triticum aestivum, assembly GCF_018294505.1. Taxonomy (NCBI): domain Eukaryota; kingdom Viridiplantae; phylum Streptophyta; class Magnoliopsida; order Poales; family Poaceae; genus Triticum; species Triticum aestivum. The sequence goes on along the minus strand of NC_057798.1, from coordinate 357,681,959 downwards.
CGCTTTTCTATCAATTGCTCAACAGTAATTTGTTTACCATCATATGCGTTCTTTCAAGATAGAATCGTCTAGTGAAAACTATGGCCCCCGGGTCTATTCTTATCATATTATTTTCATATCCATAAAACCAAAAACCCAAATAGCTTGCTGCAATTTATTTAACTTTACTTTATTTTGCTCTTTTATTTATCTTTTATACCCATCTCTGTCAGATCTCATCCTTGCAAGTAACCGTGAAGGGATTGACAACCCCTTTATCGCGTTGGGTGCAAGTATTTGTATGTTTGGGGAGGTGCTATCATTGGAGACTTGTGTGTTCCTCCTACTGGATTGCTACCTTGGTTCTTAACTGAGGGAAATACTTATATCTACTTTGCTGCATCACCCTTTCCTCTTCAAGGTGAAAACCAACACAAGCTTAAGAAGTAGCAGGGAGAATTTATGGCACTGTTGTCGGAGAGGATCTACATCAAGCCTACCAAGTACCCATAATAAACTCTCATCTGTTGCATTTACATTATTCTCCATTTGCCTCTCGTTTTCCTCTCCCCCACTTCTAAAACATTTTCAGAAAAATACAAAAATATTTGCCCTTTTATTCACTTTCTTTTCATTCGCTTTTTCGTTTTCGTTTTGTTTGCTTGTTTACTAGATTGCTCTCTTTGCTATCATGGCTAGTCCATCTATCGTAGCTTGTACCCCGGTAAGTGAGGTTCTTAATTTTGAACAAAGGGGAGGGGATAATATAAAAGATGCTTGGCATAGACTTTGCGATGCTCAAAATAGATCTATCCGTAAGCAATCCACTACAATGCTTCGTCCAAATTTATATGTGGGTGTTGCTACTTGGTATATATTTGTGCTAAACACCATTACTGGGGGGTAATTTCTTGGGTTGTCACCCTATGGATGCTTTTAATGCTATGGGAAATTTGGTGGATCACCACCAATCATGATTAATGAACCAACTTTAACCTTGGAACATGTGATGCAAAGGCTTGACATTAATAAGAATAAAATTTCTACCGTAGAGCATATTGAAAATCTGAATAAAAAAATTCATAATCATATTACTAAAATTGCATCAATGGTAGGAATCACTTTAGAAACCCTAAAGGAGAAGGGGCCTATAATTGATGAGAGGGTAGAACAAGGTTCCGCTAGAATTGATAAGTTGGAGGATATTATTACCAATTTGAGTTCCACTTTTGCTTCTTTCGAGACTACTCCAAAATTCCCTCCAAATTAAACTGCTAAGTTACTTTATGTTCCTAGAAATAATGTGTATCATCTAGTAGAGGAAACAAGGATCTTAAGATGATAAGTATTTGCCGTAGTTTTATGAATATGATTAAGGAACCTATTCTTAGGAATGAATTCTTCATTTTCTACCTAGGAGTGTGATCATTAACAAACGTAATTAAATCCCTAGGAAGTATGGATGTGCAATTGAGGATTTGAACACCAAATATGACAATACCTAGATCTATGCAATATGCCTAGCTAGGGGCATAAAACAGTAGTGCTTGTGGGGAGGCAACCCAATTTTATTTTGTGTTTTTTTGTTTTTGCTTCTGTTTTTCAATAAATATGCAATTATACTTCTGTTATGATTGTTCTTTGTATTTTAATTAGTGTTTGTGCCAAGTAAGACATTTGGGATGATTTGCATGATAGTTGATTTGATCTTGCTGAAAAACAGAAACTTTTGGGTCTAGTAGGAGAACTGTTAAAATTTACTGGAGCGTGATAAAATCCTGATTTTTTACACAAGATTGATATACAAATTTCCTAAATTTTCCTAATTGTTTGGAAATTTTGGAGTTACAGAAGTTTGGCTAAAGTCCAGATTACTACAGACTATTATGTTTTTGACAGATTTTGTTTTCATTGTGTTGTTTGCTTATTTTGATGAATCTATGGGTTGTATCAGGGGGTATGAACCATGGAGAAGTTAGAATATAAAAATATAAGAATTGTAATGAGTTGACAATAGTATCTAAAAGTGGTGATTTGCTTTATTATACTAATGAATCTCATGAGTTTTCTTTTGAGTTTTGTGTTGTGAAGTTTTCAAGTTTTGGGTGAAGTTCCGATGGACTATGGAATAAGGAGTGGCAAGAGCCTAAGATAGGGGATGCCCAAGGCACTCCAAGGTAATATTCAAGGACAACCAAGCATCTAAGCTTGGGGATGCCCCAGATGGCATCCCCTCTTTTGTCTATGATCCATTGATAAATTACTTGAGGCTCTATTTTTATTCACCACATGATATGTGTCGGCATTTTGTGAACCATGGTAACTAGACTTGCCTTCCCACGGCCCACGGCGTGGCTCCATTGACCGCCTGGTACAAACCATCTTCGGCATTGAAAAGACAAGACCCTCACGAGGGGCCAAGCCTCATGAGGCATACAACATCAAGACCTCCTGAAGGAGTGGCCTCCCCAGGCGGCCTCTTGAGGAGAGGATATTCCTATGCAGGCGCTCGCCTCATGAGGTTGAGGTGACGCCAACCGTGACGGCCAAGGTCAGGCGCGCGCGAGTGGGCGCAGAGCAACATGTTTCCTCTTTTGTGCTTAGGACGCAAGCACAAGCGCAGAGTCCCGAGAAACCAACCAAAGGTTACTATTTATGTGCAACAAGACTAAGACCGCCAGGACGGATGTCATCACCGAGCCTACCATGATGTCATGGCCAGAAGCTTTCCAGGCGAAGACCACCTTTTGTTAGGATAAGATGTACTACTTGTCCCCCTTCAAAATTGGCCACTGTGGGATCCCTTCCTGCCTAAGCTTTTGGCGAAGAGGACCAGGCCACTATAATTATCACCTAGCCACCACCGTAGCAAAGGATCGGGTCCCCGGAGGTCGAATCCCTTGAGCTCATATCCACACCCAGAGCGGACCTCGCGAGGCTGTTCTTCTTGTACTAGTTCATCCTCAGCCCCCACGACGCTAATCCACCACAAATCAAGAGTAAGGTTTTACACCGCAAGGTTGCCCGAACCTGGGAACATTGTCGTGTCCATTTCCTTTCCTATTCATTGAGCTAGGCTATGAGACAGCGAGTTGGATGGCTGGATAGGTTGAGTTCTTCGCACACGCCCTAGAGTTTGAACCATTTTTGGGTCATCCAGATGTACGCGGAGGACATTAGTGAGACCGGCGGCGACGACAAGGTCATGCCAAATTGGCTCCCTATGGCTCTCGCGGATATGCCACACGCTTGGTTCCCCAATCTGCCGGAGTCCTCTGTGGCTTCCTGGGAAGATCCGTGTGGCCTGTTCGTCGAGCGCTTTGTGCCTCCAACGCCCCACACTGTTGCGGCCAACCTCGGCGGGTCGTAAGCGTCGGCCTCGGACCACCACGTCAAGCATTCTTCCGCCAGATGGGGGCCTCCTAATATCCCAGGGGGGGCCCTCCATGCTGGGTGGCGCCCAAGGCTGATCCACCTTCGACTCTAGGGATCACCCCAGGACCGCGGCGGGCGCGGGTGCGCTTCCCATGCTCTTCACCCCCACCATCTGCAACGTAGCGGTCACCAGGACCCTCATCAACGGTGGCGCTGGCCTCAACGTCCTCTCCATGGAGTCATTCGACCTGCTCCATGTGCACCATGGCCGGCTCCTCCCCACCAAGCCTTTCTCTGGAGTGGTCGGCAGCTCCACCTGCACCCTAGGGCAGATTCGCCTTCCCGTCACCTTCAAAACGCGCAACAACTACCGCACCGAGCTCATCGACTTTGACGTTGCCCACATCGGGCTCCCGTACAACGCCATCCTCGGGTACCTGGCCCTCGCCAAATTCATGGCGGCGACTCATTCAGGCTACAACATCATGAAGATGCCGGGAAAGCAGCGGTGTCCTCACCATGGTAGGAGACACTGGGGATGCACCCACATCCCTCAGGCTTACTTTCAAGGCCACAGCGGCCGCGTGACCAAGCACGGGGAGTGCTCTAGAGGGCCCGAGGGCTGCACCGGCAATGAAGAAGCAATTGTTCTTCCAAGATCAGGCTGAGACGAAGCATGTGCCGGTCGACGAGGACGGGCAGTCGGGTGCTATCTTCACCATAGGCGCCGGCCTCCCCCGAGATCAGGAGGAGGCGTTGGTCGGCTTCCTTCGCACAAACAAGGATGTATTCGCATGGGAAGCGATGGACCTGGTCGGTGTTCCGTGTGGGGCGATCGAGCACCACCTCATGGTTTTCCCAAACGCATACCTCATGAAGCAGTAGGCACGGTGTCAAGCCCCGGAGAAACAGTTGTTCATCGTCTAGGAGACTCGCAAGCTACAGGAGGCCGATGTTATTCGGGAAGTGCGGCACCCGGATTGGTTGGCGAACCCGGTTATCGTCCCCAAGGGCGGGAAGGAGCACATGTGTGTTGACTTCAAGAGCCTGAAGAAGGCATGCCCTCAGGACCCTACCCCCCTTCCACACATCGACCAAATCATCGACTCCACCGCCGAAAGCGATCTGCTATGCTTCTTGGACGCATTCTCAGGCTATCATCAGGTCAAGATGGCAGTGGAGGACATAGAGAAGACGAGTTTCCTGACCCCGTGGGAGGTGTAGTGCTACAACTGCATGCCATTCGGTTTCTGCAATGCTGGAGCAACCTTTCAATGGCTGGTGCACATTGCTTTGGGCAAGCACCTCGGGAGGAACGCCGAGGCTTACGTCGACGACATAGTGGTCAAGTCCCAGGAGGTGAGAACCCTTGTTGAAGATCTGGAGGAGACATTTTCCAACTTGCAAAAGGTGATGTTGCGGCTCAACCCGTAGAAGTGCATGTTCGGCGTCCCGTTCGGCAAGCTATTGGGGTTCTTGGTGTCGCACAAAGGGATTGAGGCCAATCTAGAAAAGGTTAAAGCAATAGAAAGGATGAGCCCGCAGCAAAACCTGAACGAAACGTAGAATCTGGCGGGCGGCATGACCTTGCTTGGGTGCTTCATCTCCAAGCTAGGCGAGCACGCTCTCCCATTCCTCAAGTTGATGAAAAAGAAGGGCCCATTTGAATGGACTCCGGAGGTCGATGCGGCTTTCCAAGATCTCAAGAAGTACCTCACCAGCCCGCCGGTGATGGTAGCGCCTTGCCCCCTTGAAACCTGATACATCTCCAATGTATCTACTTTTTGAAACACTTTTGCCCTTGTTTTGGACTCTAACTTGCATGATTTGAATGGAACTAAACTGGACTGACGATGTTTTCAGCAGAACTGCCTTGGTGTTAACTTTGTGCAGAAATAAAAGTTCTAGGAATGATCTAAAAATCCACGGAGCGACCTTTTGGCATTAATAAAAAGTACTGGCGAAAGAATTACCATCAGGGGGCCCACACCCTGTCCACGAGGGTGCAGGGCGCGCTCCCCTGCCTCATGGGCCCCCGGGACTCCACGAACCTCAAGCCAAACTCCATATACTCACTTTCGGGGAGAAAAAAATCAGAGAAAAGGATTCATCGCGTTTTACGATATGGAGCCACCGCCAAGCCCTAATCTTCCTCAGGAGGGCTGATCTGTAGCGCGTTCAGGGCTCCGGAGAGGGGAATCTATCGCCATCGTCATCATCAACCATCCTCCCTCACCAATTTCATGATGTTTGAAAGTGCTAGTTATCGACTAGAGGGGGGGGGGTGAATAGGCGATTTTTATCAAAGTCTTCAAAACGTGGAAGTTTCGAAGACAAACAATAGAAATGACCTAATTGATATGCAGCGGAAGATAAACTACAACAAGCAAGCCATAGTCAAGTATGCAATAATGTGAATGTACAAAGACTATTAGCAGCTAGGTAGTAAGGATCAGGATGGAAGAGAATACGAAGCCAATCAACGATAGTAGTCAAGCAATGAAGTCAAACAGGTAAGACAAATAAGCAATGACTTCACGAAGACAAACTCAAAGTAAAGGAGGGAAGAGATAGAACTAGTCACTTGATGAAGACACAGTATTTGTTGGACCAGTTCCAGTTGCTGTGACAACTGTACGTCTGGTTAGGGAGGCTGAGATTCAACTCAGAAGACCGCGTCTTCACCTTATTCCCCTTGAGCTAAGGATACACAGTCCTCGCCCAATCACTTTGGTAAGTCTTCAATGTAGACTTCCGAACCTTCATAGACTTCGTTCACCGGCAATCCACAATGACTCTTGGATGCTCAGAACGCGACGCCTAATTGGCTGGAGGATACACAGTCCTCAAGTGTATTAAGTCTTCAGGTCACACAGACAGAAAGACTTCAGTGATGCCTAACACTCTTTGGCTCTGGGTGTTTGGGCTTTGTCCTCGCAAGGATTTCTCTCTCAAAGGCTTCGAGGTGGGTTGCTCTCAAAACGATAAAAGTCGTAAACTAACTCTGAGAAGCCACCAATTTATGGTGTAGGGGGTGGGCTATTTATATCCACAAGGCAACCCGACCTGATATGTCCGAAATGACCCTGGGTCACTAAAGAACTGACACGTGTTCCAACGGTCAGATTTCAAACACACACGGCAACTTTACTTGGGCTACAAGCAAAGCTGACTCATCCAGCTCTGGATAAGATTTGCTCTCATTGTCTTCGCTCGAAGACATAGGATTTGGGTTGAGCATCACTTCAATCACTCTGACTTTGTTCACTTGGACCCCACTTAACAGTACGGTGGTTCCTATGACTCAACAAAGAAGAAAAAGAAACAACGAAACAACTCAGTCTTCGCGCTCCATAGTCTTCACTCAATGTCTTCTCATGTCATAGTCTTCAGTGTGAATATCTTCACACACCACCATTGTCTTCAATGTCTTCATACATTTTTAGGGGTCATCTCCGGTAGGTAAACTGAATCAATGAGGGACACTTCCTGCGTTATCCTGCAATTCTCACAAACACATTAGTCCCTCAACCAACTTTGTCGTCAATACTCCAAAACCAACTAGGGGTGGCACTAGATGCACTTACAATGTTCACCGCCGTGCGTGAGTAATCCCATCGTAGGCTTGCTGGACGGTGATGGGTAGGATGAGATTTACCATGTAATCGAGTTAGTTTTGTTAGGGTTTGATCCCTAGTATCCATTATGTTCTAAGATTGATGTTGCTATGACTTTGCCATGCTTAATGCTTGTCACTAGGGCCCGAGTGCCATGATTTTAGATCTGAACCTGTCATGTTTTCAGGAATATATGTGAGTTCTTGATCCTATCTTGCAAGTCAATAGTCACCAACTATGTGTTATGATCCGGCAACCCCGAAGTGACAATAATCGGGACCACTCCTGATGATGACCGTAGTTTGAGGAAGTTCATGTATTCACTAAGTGTTAATGCTTTCGTATAGTACTCTATTAAAAGGAGGCCTTAATATCCCTTAGTTTCCAATAGGACCCCACTACCACAGGAGGGTAGGACAAAAGATGACATGCAAGTTATTTTCCATGAGCATGTATGACTATATTCGGAATACATGCCTACATTACATTGATGAACTGGAGCTAGTTCCGTGTCACACTATTGTATAACTGTTGCACGAGGAATCGCATCCGACATAATTATCCATCATTGATCCATTTCCTACGAGCTTTTCACATATTGATCTTTGCTTAGTTACTTCTCCGTTGCCACTTTTACGATTACTACAAAACTGCTACTATTACTTTTGCCACCGTTACCGTTACTTCCATACTACTTTGCTTCTAAATACTTTGCTGCAGATATTAAGTCTTTCAGGTGTGGTTGAATTGACAACTCAGCTGCTAATACTTGAGAATATTCTTTAGCTCCCCTTGTGTTGAATCAATAAATTTGGGTTGAATACTCTACCCTCAAAAACTGTTGTGATCCCCTATATTTGTGGGTTATCAAGACTATTTTCTGGCGCCGTTGCTGGGGAGCATATCTATATTCTTTGAGTCACTTGGGATTTATATCTGTTTATCACTATGAGGAACTTGAAACTGCTATTGATTTTGATATGTCACATGTTATTGATGATGCCACTTCTGCTATGCATGATGCTTATGATGAAACTACCTCTATGCTTGATAATACTGTGCCATTAGGTGAATTTCTTGATGAACAACTTGCTAGGGTTAGAGAGAATGAAATTATTGAAATTGATAATATTGATGAAAGTGATGATGAAGATTCTCCCCTAGATATGAATTCCTAATGTACCTAGGGGTTATGTTATGGATGAAGAAACTACTAGAGACCTATTTGCTTGCAAAGATAGATATGATGTTAAGAAACTATTACTTAAGCTGAAAGAGAAGTCTCTAAATGCTAGAATGAACTATGACCCTACTTTTGCTACTTCAACTATCTGTATATCTAATAAGGATTATGATTTCTCTGTCGATCCTGAGTTAATTACTTTGGTTGAATCTGATCCTTTTGATGGCTACGAATCTGAAACTGTTGTGGCACATCTTACTAAATTGAATGATATAGCCACCCTATTTACTCTCACTAAAGGGTGATGCTACGATATGGTTTAATTCTCTTGCTCCTGGTTGTGTGCGTAGTCCCCAGGATATGATTTATTACTTCTCTGCTAAATATTTTCCAGATCATAAGAAACAAGATGCCTTAAGGGAAATATATAATTTTGTGCAAATTGAAGAAGAGAGTCTCCAACAAGCTTGGGGGAGGCTTCTCCAATTACTTAATGCTTTGCCCGATCATCCTCTCAAGAAAAATGAAATACTTGATATCTTTTATAATGGACTAACCAATGCTTCTAGAGACCACCTGGATAGTTGTGTTGGTTGTGTTTTCAGGGAAAGAACTGTTGAGCAAGCTGAATTTCTATTAAATAATATCTTGAGTAATGATAATGATTCGACACTTCCTGAACCAACTCCGAAGCCAACTCCGAAGAAAAGGGGTATTCTATTTCTCAGTCCCAAAGATATGCAAGAGGCAAATAAATCTATAAAATAAAAAGGTATTAAAGCTGAAGATGTTAATAATTTACCACCTATTGAACAAATACATGGTCTTGATAACCCGACACAGGTAGTAAAGGTAAATTCTTTCTATAGATTTGATAAGTGTGAAATCCCATCTACTAAGTTTGCTAGTCAATGCTTGGATGAGTTTGATAATTTTATGGTTAAACAAGAAGACTTCAATGCTTACTTTGGTAGACAATTGAAACGTAATGCTTATATGATTGAACACTTGAGTGATTATATGTCTAGTGTTAAAGGTGACCTTAAACTTATTATTAAACATGCATCCATGGTTACCACTCATGTAGAACAAGTGCTTAAAGCACAAGATGATTTGCTCAATGAACTAAATAATAAGAAAAATGATAATGATGTTAGAGTTATGACTAGAGGTAGTAGAATGACTCAGGAACCTTTGTATCTTGAAGGCCATCCTAAGAGAGTTGAGCAAGATTCTTAGAGAACTAATGTTGATGCACCAAGTCATTCTAAGAAAAATAAAAAGAAAAATGATAGGACTTTACATGCTTCTAGTGAACCAGTTGTTGACACCCCTGAGAATCCCAATGATATTTCTATTTTTGATGTGGAAACACAATCTGGTAATGAACATGAACTTAGTGATAATGTTCATGTTGATGCTCAACCGAGTAATAACAATGATGTAGAAATTGATCTTGATAACCCACAATCAAAGAATCAACGCTATGATAAGAGAGACTTCGTTGCTAGAAAGCATGGTAAAGAAAGAGAACCATGGGTTCAGAAACCCATGCCTTTTCCTCCTAAGCCATTCAAGAAAAAGGATGATGAGGATTTTGAGCGCTTTGCTGAAATGATTAGACCTATCTTTTTGTGTATGCGTTTGACTGATATGCTTAAAATGAATCCTTATGCGAAGTATATGAAAGATATTGTTACAAACAAAAGAAAGATACCGGAAGCTGAAATTTCCATCATGCTTGCTAATTATACCTTTAAGGGTGGAATACCAAAGAAACTAGGAGATCTAGGAGTACCAATTATACCATGCTCCATTAAAAGAAACTATGATAAAACTGCTTTATTTGATCTTCAAGTTGTTGTTAGTGTTATGCCTCTCTCTTTATATCATAGACTTGATTTGAGTAAGCTGACACCTATTGAAATCTCTTTGCAAATGGCTGATAAATCAACTTCTATACCTATCGGTATTTATGAGGAAGTGCCTGTTGTGGTTGCAAACGTTACTATTTTAACGGACTTTGTTATTCTTGATATTCCCAAGGACGATAGTATGTAAATTATCCTTGGTAGTCCCTTTTTGAATACTACAGGGGCTATTATTGATAGCAACAAAGGCAATGTCACTTTTCATGTTAATGGTAATGAGCATACGATACACTTTCTAAGGAAGCAACATCAAGTCCACAGTATCAATTCTATTGGAAAATTTTCAACAATTACTATTGGAGGTTTTGAATTTCCTCTTCCTACTATCAAAAAGAAATATGAAATTCTTATTGTTATGGACATGCATAACCCCATTGAGTTAGCCTAGTGTTATTCGAAAATTCTCCGGTTTTATGTTATTCGGAAGAAGTTTGTTAACAAGACTTGATCAACCTTGTTAGTGGATTTCTTTTGATGAGCATGAGATGGATGAAGTTGGAAAGCACAACTCTCTATACCCTCCTTTTACTTTCTGTTATTTAGTTTAAATAAATAAAAAATAGTATTTTTCTGTCTGTTTTCTGTGTTATCCATGCAATAAAAAACACCCCGAAAATAAAATTTCTCCAAATGCCCTGAAAATGAAGTATGATTTTTTGCAGAATATTTAAGAATTTCTGGCACTGAGAACACACCAGGGGGGCCCACCATTTGGCCACGAGGGCACAGGGCGCGCCCACCCCCTGGGCGTGCCCCCCTGCCTCATGGGTCCCACGTGGACCCCCTCCACTTATTCCAGCACCCACTCACTTCGTCTTCCTCCAGAAAAAATCCTCCCATAGCTCAAACCCGTGTTCTAGCTCATCTTGCTGCCTTTTTCGATCTCCTTGCTCAAAGCTCCATTCACAAAACTGTTTTGGGGGATTGTTCTTCGGTATGTGACTCCTCCAATGGCCCAATTAGTTTTTTTTCTAGTGCTTTATTTATTACAATTTTTTGCTGCTGAGGTGACCCTGTTATTGAGGTTGCATGTAAAATTTATATGGTCCAAAGTAGTTATAATGCATTATATATCTTCTAGGCACTTGTGGGAGTAGTTGCTATCAATCTTGTTGAGTTTGGTGCACTTTTATTTTGAGTCACTAAAAATTTCAGAAATTTTTAAGAGAAAATGATGAAGAGATTGTTGAGGGGCTCTTCGAGCCGAAGCTCGAAGGATAAGCAGAACGAGGAGAACAAAAAGCCCAAGTACAATCTTCCTTGAACCGCGGAAGTCCGATCATGCGAATGGCCTTGTGATGCGTTCTTGAGGGCCACCGGAATTTACGATGACTTTTCTTACTTGGCTAAGAATGCAGGGCTCACCGACTTCCTCCACGACTTGCGTGAACAGTATCTCCTACTCACTAATACTTTCGTGCAAATTTTTTATTTCTATCCTAAGAAATCACCACCTTCAGTGGAGTTTCACTTATATGATGAGGTTAAGGAGATGTCACTTCGTGATTTCTGTCAGGTCTGGAAGATACCCTTTGTGGGCAGTATTGAGGAACCACATCATAGTGATGTGGAGGACTTTATTGATAGAATTGCTGTAGGGAAACAAGGAAAGTTTCCGATGCAAGAATTACTAGTATACATTTTCCTGTTCTACGTTACTTTGCGGTATTTGCTAGTAGATGCTTAATTGGTCACGGGAACAGTGGAAATCTTAGTGCTCCTGATCTAGTTATTTTGTGTCATGCTTATTTCGTGATACAACCTTCAGTTTAGTTGCTAATGTTGCTAAACGGTTATGTCTGAACCGCACAAAGGGCCCTTTCTTCGGAAGCATCTTTGCCTCACGCCTTGCTGAACATTTTGAGATACCTATTAGGCATCATGAGAAAGAGGAGAAGTGGCTACCCACTATTTTTCTGGATTATAAGAGTATGGTAGCACATGAGTTTATTGTTAAAAATAAAAAGAAGACGCCTAATTATAATTTGATATTTGATAAAACTCACTCTGAGACTATTATCTTGCCTGTACCCTATTAGTTTAATATACTTTCTGGTACATACCTCATCTTGCCTAAAGCCATTTATGCATACTGGAGGCTGACACAAGTCCCAGAGCCTGAGCTTGAGCCACCACTTGACCCTTATCGACAGTCTGTTTATCAGTGGGATCCAGAGGAGATCGCTAACCAATGGCACCCTGAGGACCCTCGTCAGTACACCGGAGAGTCTAGCTTCGAGCAGTGGCCATAGACCAACTTAGGCTAAAAGCCTAAGCTTGGGGTAGTATGTATTTCTCACCGACATTATATTCACGTTCTCATGCTAGTTTTCGGATCTCATACTTTTTCATTGTACTATCCATGCTAGTTTATTTTCTTTTCTTGCTTTCTTCTTGTGTGTTTGGAAAACTTTGAGAAAAAACTGAAAAAAATTAGTTGTAGCTTTTAGCTAGTTTATTTTCCATGCCGATAGTAGTAGTAATTAAAAAGAAAACCCAAAAAGATTTCTCGTTCTTCTTTTGCTTGTTGGGAGCTTTCCCGTGTAAATAGTTTCTTTTCTTTTCTTTTCTTTGGGGGTCGAGAGGAGAAGACCACGATGAAAATGTTGAGTGGCTCTCATTTGCATTATTGTTGATCTAACCAAGAGCCCATATTACCTTGTCTTCTCCTTTGTATTAAATGCTTACGGATTATAGCTTAGTCCAATGCACGTGCACTATTATTATTATCCACACCGTTCGTTCGTGCGAGTGAAAGGCAATAATGATGATATATGATGGACGATTGAGATGAGAGAAGCTAGTATGAACTCGCCCTATCTTGTTTTTGTAAATATGATTAGTCCACCATTCCTGATTCAACCTATTATGGATGAAATATGTTTGCAATGACAATTAGAGATTATAGTTGCTCATTCCAGCACTACAAAAAGAAGACACATCCGTGACATTTTGGGTCGAACGAATTTTTTTCTGTCATACTTATGACACTTCTATGACGATAATTGTGACAAAACCCGGTATCATCATAGATGTGGTGGGATCCTACTTCTACGATAAAAAATCATGACAGAAAATGGGCTTTTCGTCCTGGGCGGGCCCGAGATGTAGCTGCATGACATTCTTTGGGCCGTCCATGACGGAAAAAACCGTATTAGAAGCAAGGGCGAGGGAAATTTTGGGGAGTCCTCAGTTATAGTGGGTGGTCGGGGGCCGAGCGATGCACGTTTCTCTCGTACATGTACGCGCGTGTGTGCGAGGCATTGGGCTCTAACTTAACCCGAGCGAGGCGTCGCCTAACTGAACCCTAGCGATTGCACTGCAGGCTACGCGTTAATGAAATCGAGCGATCGAGCAATTCCTTCGCTACTGCTGCTCACTGAAGCCGATCGATGCTGCCTCTGGATGAACAGTGAGCATTGCGGGGGAGGGGGGGTGGATGAACAGTGAGCGGTGGGGTGGATGAACATGACCCCGTGGCGTTGCCTCTGGATGAACAGGACCCCGATCGATCGAACTGGTTGGGGCTGGATGAATAGGACCCCGTGGAGGGCTGGATGAACAGGACGACCCCGTGGAGGGCTAGATGAACAGTAGACGATGGAGGAGTGGATGAATAGTAGCCCGTGGAGGGGTGGTTGAACAGGAGCCCGTGGAGAGGGGTGGTTGAACAGTAGTCGGTGGAGTAGCACGCGGTGGAGGATGGATGAACAGGAGCCCGCGGATGAATAGTCGCAGGTGGAGGCTGGAGAAGGTCGACGGTGGAGATGAACATTATCCCGTGGAGTCCCGTTTTGCGGTACGCCACACCCCTCCCGATGAACAGGACCCCTGTTTTGACCGTAGCGCTCCAACACAAGCCCGTTTCCTCCGTTTTGTGGTATGCCACACCCCTCCCGATTAACAAGACCCTGTTTCGACCGTAGGAGGTCCAACACAAGTCCATTTCCTCCGTTTTGCAGTACGCCAGACACCTCCCGATGAACAGGATCACATTTTGAACGTGGCCGGTCGAACACAAGGCCGTTTCCTCCGTTCTGCGGTACGTCATGCCTCGTTTCCATCACCTGTTCCATCCAAGCCCTCTCGATGAACACGGCGACGCATTCCGTTCCGACCCAGCCGGTTGGCTCCCCATGAACATGACGATGACGCTATTTCTCCATTCTGACCCAGCCATGTACATGAGCCCTGGCCGTATGTATGCGTGAGTAGGTGTTCGAGACCCCGCCCATATGTACGTACGTGGCCGTATTTACTTTCTTCCTCCCTGGCCGATGTACGTACGTGTATATGCTACGTGCGCGCCTCTACTATGATACTTGCGCGCCTCTACATCGACCAGTATGTACGTAAACGTTCGCGATCAGAATGACAACGCTACGTAGGCTTCGACTAGGTGGGTCCCGACTGTTAGGCACTTCCTTGCGTGCGAAGATGTAGCTGGTGGGTCCCAGCAGTCAGGGGGGCGAATCGTTTTTTTGCCCAGACGCACTTCCTTGCGTGCGAAGATGTAGCTGGTGGGTCCCAGCTGTCAGGGGGCGAATCGGTTTTTTTGCCAGGACACACTTCCTGGCGTGCGAAGATGTAGCTGGTGGGTCCCAGCAGTCAGGGGGCGAATCATTTTTTCTCGTAACATGGACGCAGTTCCTTGCGTGCAAAGACGTAGCTGGTGGGTCCCAGGAGTCAAAGGGGAAACTTTTTTTTGTGAAATACGGTGGCCTGTCCGGTTGGTCCCAGCAGTCAGGGAGAAACATTTTTTTGGCGAAATACTTGTGGCCCGTCTAGTGGGTCCCTGCTGTGAGGTGGAGCAATAATTATTTTCCGCGCAATAAGGAGGCACTTCCTTGCGGGTGCTGTGGACCCAGCTGCAAGCCTCTCCACGTACAGTACTCTTCCGATGGAAGTCGGTTGTTGACCACATTGACTACGCCGCGCCGAGAGCACCACGGCGGTGGACGATGACGAGGCCTAGGAAGGGGATGACGCGGAGCTGGGGAAGACGCGGGAGTGGAAGCCCGCGCGGAGAGGTGTCGAGGGTTCACTGGTTCGGCTGCGGTGTGAGGCTATCGTCGCCGCAGAATAACCGGCGGTGTGGGTGAGTAGAGGGATGCTCTGGCTAGCGGTGGGAGTAGTAGGGGGCGGTGAGGCCTGCGCGGCAGCACAGCCGGCCACGGGAGGCGGGAGCAGGCGGTCCCGCCGGCGCTGCTTTGGCGGCTGGAGCAAGAAGATCAGAGATTGAAGAAACACGATGGCCGTTGGATTGACATCCAACGGTTACGTCTGCTAGAATCGTTTGTTGAAGTATATAATAACTAAAAAAATCTTGCATACGCGTGAACTTAACAGGCCCACAAGTCAGGCCACTCCCTCTTTTTTTTAATAATTTATATATAGCTAATTGCAAGTTCTTATGCAATTTACTGCAGTCCGTTTTTTGGTTGGCCAGGGCGAATTTTGCATATTTCTATGGCTTCCAAACTATTTTTAATACCGAAGTGTCGAGCCAGATTTAAAGTACTATGAAGATATATTAAAATTAGGCTAATGCCTAGTGAAATAGGAATCTGAAAATGTGAAAAAATTCAGAAATTATAAAGTAATTGCCAATTTGTCATCTGTTTTTATATTTACAACCCATTTCATATTACTTTCAAGATTTGCATGCGTCTTGAAAGAGTTGCAGCCCATCAGGGCGTAGAAAAATAAGTAGGCATGGATTGGGTATTCTTCAAAAAAATAAACTGGGCTCATTTTCACAAAGAAAAAATAGCTAGGCTGGTCACATGGTGAACATAAAATATAAGCCTGGGCTAGACGAGCCACAGCCCAGTTCAAACCCTGTTTCATCTCAACAATAACAAAAAGCAATACTGCTCGAGAAGCTACATCCTAGGTGTCAGCCGATCTTGTGCTGTTCTCTTGTCTATTGACTATATACGCTCACAATGTCGTGGGTCCCAGATGTCAGGAAAACACTAGGAGGAAGCATTTTATTTTTCCAGATGATGACATGGTGGGCCCCTACTATCATCCTATCCACGTACTTCTGCCGATTCCTGTTGTTTGTTATCCATGTTGACAATGCGAGAGTGCGGCGCCGCGGCGAGCGCACCAAAGAGCGCGCAGGAGGACGGTGAGGCCTCGGACGTCGGCGTTAATGATTTAGGAGATAGTGGGGCGGCGATGCGTGGGCTGAGGCGCAGCCAGCCGTGGGAGGCGGAAGCAGGCGGCCCCGCTGGCACTGGTTTGGTTTTGGTGGCTGGAGGAAGACAGGACTGAAGAAACACGACAGACTGTAAAAGCAGCAGGAGTACTTAACAACCTTAACTGAAACCAGCAGGGGCACTTAACAACCAAAGCTGAAAGCAGTATGAGTACTTATATAGGTTCAACCGTACAAAGCACACCTCGAATAGTGCTAATTTGCCTATAGTTAACCAAGGGTGAGGACGCCAAGCCCTAGGACAAGGCGCAGGCGCCACCCCGCGCATCCACAACCTTCTGAAAGCGGCTTCATCTCGCAATGTGGTCAATAAACACGATATTCGCTTTAGATCCATGGAAAAGCATAACATAATCTTCTGTCCTATTCTCCAAGATGGATGGGCCTTCATTATTTGAGACCACCCATTAATAAGTATATTTTCACCTCCAAGGGGAATGGAGTAGGTCGACATAAACATCATGTTGTGACAATTGTCAGGCATCTGTGTAGGAACAATAGAACTGGGCAGTTTCTGTTTCAAGAAGATCACAACCGTAAAATTGTGTATGAGCAATAGTTTATGAACAACATATATAACAGAAAACAGCTCGTACCACAAATTTCTCGACACAGTTGGACCTATTCAACGAGTGCAGCAGTGGCACACATATCCCACGTGGCCTTCCACAAACGCCCCAAAAGGACCTCAAGACGATCAATAAAGTGAAGGAACTTGTGGATTTTGTCCCAGTCAACTTCAGTGCTATCGGTAATAGTCGAGTTATTACATAATAACAAACGAGCAGCCTGGTTAACTCTGAAAAAACCTACATGTGACACCAATTATAAGAAAATATTACTTAGAAGTAGCATCTTCGTGAGAGATTCGTTGCTACTTCTAAAGTTAAATTGTGATTAGTTAGACAGAATAGGTGGATTAAGAAGTAACTGAGGCAACAAGCAAGAACCAGATAGAAAACTAACATGGATGAACAATTGGAACGACGTCGGGGTGGAAGATCGCAGTGAAGATGAGACCATGTTCTGCTATTTCCATCAACATTCGTGCGCCAACTTTCAATCTGTAACTCTTGAGAAAGTTTATCCAGTTTCAGCCATAAAAAAAGCAGTGATCTTCTTGGTTCATGAACCCAAATCAGAACTTATATCCATGGCTTGTCTTCATTGTGACCATTAAACTAGTGTATTCAGTTATGGCAAGGCCAAGCATCTTGAGTACATGTGTTCTAGCAGAGCAAATAATGCACTGCAGGAAAAATAATATGAGAACACAATGTATTCCCTATCCAAATCTAGAAATAACTTCCTCCTTCATGTCAGTGTTGACCATCGTACTAGTAGTACCTTTTATCCAAATATAGCAATCCAAATTTCCAAATTAGTCGACAGCATTTGTAAACCATATTCATATATAATAGTGGAATACATCTTTGTCGTCCTTTTGAAGATATATAAAAACACATAGAATGATTTATAAAGATTCATATAGGAATACAAAATGGATTCAAATTTAGTTGCCAGGGTAAACGTGGATGCTTATTGTCCCAAAATTCGAAAGAAGCAGCAAATTGTCCACTCCCACGTCGGCTGCCCGAAGCCAAGTGTTTGGGAGATGGAAATTACTGTCTACCCATTACACGGACAATCCATCTGCCCTATTTCCACTGCTCTAAATAGGGGTAGGGTAGTAACTTCAATTAGACGTGACACGACCGCCTCTGAGCCCATTCTGACATGGTGGGCGCCAAACATGGGCGGCAAAACAAATTTGATTCAAGCTTGTCCGAAAGATCTCTATTTCTCCCTCCATTCCCCATTCATACACGGTGGGCGGCAAAACAAACTCGACTCGGCCGAAATTGATGTAGGCAAATATTTTCAATAGGGGCAGGTTTGTAACTTCACTCAGACATGGCACAACCGCCCTACCTGTCAGCCCCGTTCATACACCGTGGGCGCCAACCATGGGCGCCAACCACTCTCTCTCGCCCAAAATCGCTCTGGGCAAATATTGGTGAGATGCGAGATAACCGTACTATCCGCAACCGACGAGATGTCCAAATTTTAAACGGGGGCTAAGTTCGTAACTTTTCCATATTTCAGACAGGCGCGTCCCAGAAACATGGTTCCCCGTACCTCTCCCTCCATTTTCCCATTCATACACCGTCCGAGCTAGAACACCTTCCCCACACCAGCCTCCGTCCGCCACCCCATCCATCGCCGCCATCCTCCACCCGATCCATCGCCGCCATCCTCCACCACATCCATCGCCACCGTCCTCCATCATGCTGGAGTGCCTACCAAGACCGCGTCGTCCACCACTAGAGATGGACGTTTCTCATCCACGATGACGGACCAATAGCCTTGCATCGCGTCCTCTCGCTACATCGGCGTCGCCGTCCTCTTTGCCAGGGTCGCTCACACGACCTTCTCTTCCACCGCAACGGGACTTATGCCCCGATGCACCCATCTACCATCGCAGATCTGGTTCAACCCCACCGACAACCATCGCACTCCCGATGCCTACACGGCTCGGCAAGAGAGGTGGTACTTCATATCTCCTCAACTTTTTGATCTTAACCAGAAAATATATCTTAACTTGGTTACTCTACTTTCTTTTCAGCTCTTAGAATTTAGTTCTTAGTTCGAAGCAAACAATGGATGCTAAATATCATTTCTCTGGTTTGCAGCTTCAAATCTGCCATGGCACAATCATAATATGGTTTAATTGATCATGCTTAGTGTTTAATTGATCATGTTGGTTCCGTGGTGGTTTCTTTAACAAAAATCAGAGGGGAAACGCTCTTTTGCTAAGAAAAATATGCTTAGAGTTCCCCCCTTTTATGATCACTATACGATCAGAATACATGTTTCATGTCATAATAACACTGCTCTACCCATCAAGCTAAACAAGCTTAGTTGTTCAAATATGAATCTGATATTATTAAAACATAGTCGTTTAATTGGTCAACTAAGTGTTCCTAAATTAGTTTCAGAAATGCATGTTCACCGCTCAGTTGTGTATCTCTACAGGGTGCCCACGGTGGGTCGGCCCACCCTGGGATTTTGGGTCGTCCCAGGCCCCGATTCCCCTTTGTTCTGCTGTGCGCTTCCGATCTCTACTCACCCCCAGCCGCCTGCCTCGCCGGCAACTTGCCGTCCCCGGACGGCATGACTCTAGGAGGAGACACCAGACTAACAGGAGGTCAGGAGCCACACGCACAACAGCGTCACCGCTGCCCGGGCGCGCTGCCGTGCCTACCTTCCCAGTCCGTTCAGGGCTCAGGCGTGCAGCACCACCAAGCCAACCCAATTTATCCTGAGATACGTCCTCAACACTCAGCAGTCACTCCTAATCACCCATTTTCTAATTGATTCATTATTCATTAGTCAGGACTGTCATTAGGGTTTGTTGTGTGATTAGTGCTACCTACACTTAATGGTTCAGATGTATTTCGGTAATCTTTAGTACCTGTAAAGTGCATAGGGTTTCCAAAATTCCGGCCCTCGTAACAGACACTAGTCATTTTGGATTGTTGGTTGTAGTGACATTGACCCAGATTAGTACTGCAAGCCAGGTTTTTTGACAATTTTACTTGGCTTTCTTACTCATTCAATATAATATCCAACTATTCATGTCGACTAGTTGCCTTGTAATATTTGTTCAAGTCGTAAATGATTGATTCACTACATCTATGCTTGCCTTGTAATATTTGTTGTCAATATTCTTTTAGGGTGGACCACCCTGTTTCTAAATACTGGAACTGTAGACATGAGTGAATAGTATTTCTCTGTGTGACCTCTTCCATCATGTGTGGGAAACGAACACTGCATTGTATAGAAAGAAAGTGTCATTTCCAGCTTTTACATAGGTTTCAATCTTTTACATGGAATACAATCTACATACTTGCTTTGTGTTGCACTACCAACACTTCACCCTTGAAGCTAAACATTATGCCACTCATAATTCCTTAGTTTATTTGTTCAAATACGAATTTCATATGATTCTAATGTTCCTACTTCAGTTTTGAAATGTGTGTTTGCCTGTTATAGAGACATAAGGGGTTTGTATTTCTGTGTGTTGTCTGGTCAGCACGGTTGGGGGTGAACTTTGCATATGCAGGGGTTTATAGGGAGACACTCTTCGAGTTGAATCCGCAATGCATTCCATAGATAATCTGACTACTTTTTATGTTTTCATGAATCTCAGATTCTGAACAACATCATAATGATTATGAGCTTGCGCGCATGAAAATAATAAAGCAGAACAATGCCATGGCTGTCAACCTTGGCATTAAGGGACTGAAATCAGGTATGGATGCAATGTAATGAAAACGCTCTCCAGCTACAGAATAATGCTTAGAATATGATCCTAACAGTGATTCTGAGCTAGAGGGAGACCTAAGTCAATGTAGCTCCCTAGTGTAGGAGTCAGAGGAAGATTCCCTATCTTATTCACCCATCAAGGTTCTTGCTCTAACTTTCCAAGGTTACATTGGTCGCACATATCTTGCAACTGATGCTTTGCATTGCTTCTACTTTGTTGAACAACCATTAGCTTAGTTTACACATCGTGTATGTGAATACGCCCTGCCAATCCATTTTCAGTACATATTCCATCTGTCATCATACCATATTTATCCATTCAAATGTTGTTCTTGTGTATCAGACGTTCCAAAGGAAGAGGGCGATTGCTGATCATGGAGGAGCACAAGCAAAGTATTTGGAAAAGTTAGTGGCACCTGATAAATCAAATAGCCCATTTGGTGTACTTGCAATATCACATGACCCACAAAACACCCCAACTCTAGTAGACTCTAGCTCTACTACACTGGTCATTTCTGATGCCCCAGCTCAGCAGACCGCAGTTGCAGCAAACAGTATGATTATGCTAGTTAACATAGCACCAGCTCTACGACGCAAAACCCCCATTCCAGCAAAGAGTACACCAAATTCAGTTGCCAAATCCCTTTTTGAACCAGAGAGAGTCACAATTGCAGCAAATAGGACCCCTGTTCCATTTCTTCCCAGTTTAGAAGACGAAGCTTATATTGTTGTCAGGAACTTTGTGAGCATCTTTCCTTCTTGGAAAGATTATACCGCAGACATAGAACAATTTCCAGTCTTCCTCCACAACTTACACGTAAGTAATGTACTAATGTTAGTCATGGTCATTACTGCATATGTTTCTGCTAACAGAAGACACAAGGTTTCATTCTTTTAAATAGGTGAGGAGCAAAATGGATTATGAAGACGAGCAAGGGTTGGTTGTGATTTTCAAGCACTCGTTGATGAAGTATCGTTCCTACCTGAAGCAAGCGCACTTCGATGGCAAGCCTCTGAACGAAATTTCGGTAAAGTCTCCGATGCTACATTTATCCGACTGTGACTAGAATAATCTTGTTACACATTGGTCTCGGCTGCAGCGTAAGGTACTGTCTATGATATCGCATCACAATTTGAACTACATTTCTGCATTTGCCTTAATGTCTCACTTGTACGAAAACTGTTAGCAGAAGAACATTCGTTCTCAAGGGACCACAGAATCTCGCAACTATGCTGCACACTTCATTGCTCTTGTGAGTACCTCTTGCCCTGTATGACCATACTTACTTTCATAGTTGTTTGATTATGTAGCATCACTGCACATGTTAGCCTCGTAATCGCCCATTTGGTGGACATTATAAGATCCGTATGGACTCTTACATAAATTTAGAATCAACCCAATGCTTTTGAAGAGGTTTAGGTCTGCAGTCCTCTTGTAAGGACTAAACGTGGTCTATCATTGTACTTACATTAACAGCTACACCCTCCGTCCCATAATATAAGGACGTTTTTAATAGTACACCAGTGTTAAAAACACTCTTGTATTATGGGAAGAGGGATTGGTTCATTGTGTAGCATTCTGCATCTTATCTCCCGTGCCCACCATTTACGAAAAAAGATCAGATCTATATTGTAACGCCCCGGATTTGATGCGCCAGGTGTTTTCCAGTTATTCGTCATTGTTGCCTTGTCATTTGTTTGCGTGTTGCATTTTGCCATGTCATCATCTGCATTTCATCTGCTTGTTCTTCAAAACTTGCATCCATTCAGGTTTCCCCGGTTCTCTTCGTTGTCCGTTCGGAGTCCAGACCTCTCGCGCGTGCCCCTCGCACCCTCTCAGACCTTGTTTCCTGAGCGGGATAAAAACTTTCTCGGAATGGGCTGAGAATTGCCGTGTGGCCTTGGTATATCACCGGTAGACCGCCCGTCAAACTTCGTTCCATTTGGAGGACGTTTGATGCCCCACCGGTTAACCGAGTTAGCCCGAAACCCCTCTCTCTTTGCATCCCAGCCCCTCTTCACCAGAGCCCATGAGCCCATCCAAACCCCCTCCATGCTCTTGGTCGTTCGATCACGATCGCGTGGCCAAAAACTGCTCCCCATTTGGACTCTCCTAGCTCCCTCTAGCGATAAATAGGTCATCCCCCTCCATTTTTCGTGGATGAACCATAGCCTCCTCTTCCTCCGCGCGGCCGGATGCGTCTCCGCCGCGCCGAACATGTCCGCCCGTCGCCCTGTCCAATCCCGGCGCACCACCTGTCCCCCGCGCCTCCTCTCTCTCCTCCCAGCGCCGCCGGCCACCGCACGGGCCCGCGGGGCCCGAATCGGGCCCGCCCGAGCCCATCTGCCTCCCGCCGCTACCCGTGAGGGCCCGCGCCCCACCGACGTCCCGCCCCGTGCCGGCCGCCGCCTCCTCGCCTCCGGCCACGCGCTGCCCGACCTCGACCGCGCTGCCGCCGCGCCTTCGTCGCCGGCCGCCGCCGCCATCGCCGGCGCCGCCCTCCTCCCCGCCCCCGCACGTCGACACCGTCGCCTCGGACCTCCGCCTCACCGCGCCCGTCATCGCCCATTCCCACGCGCCGCCACCGGCGTCCGCCGCCTCCTCCGGCGAGGGCCGCACCATCCCCGGCCCCCTTCTCCGCCCTCCGCCCAGATCCGCCCGGATCCGCCCCGGTGCCGTCGTCCCGGCCTCGTCCCCGCGTCGCCACCACCGGATCTGGCGAGTCGCCGGCCGGATCCGCCTATCTCCCGCAACTCCGGCCACCACCTCGTCCATCTCCAGCGAACTCGGCTGCCTCAACGTCCGCGTCGGGTCAAACCCTAGATCTAGATCTGGGAGGTATTTTTTGGCCTGTCCCGAAAATTTTGCATTCTGATGCCATGTTCATCGTGCCATAACTTCTTGCATGTAGCTCCGTTTTGCGCGTGTGATACATCGAAATGTTCACTGTGAGATGCTCTTCATTTTATCCCGTTGTGCCATGATTGTTTGAGTTCATCTTACAGCCGAAATCATCGTTTAAAGAGTGCTATATGATGTTAACTGCTGTCTGTTAACAGAACTTGGTCATTTGTCTTTTTCATTGCATTTTGTGTGTGCATCCTATGAACTTGATGTCTACATGAGTTTTGAGCTACATCATGCCATCTTTACAGTGGTGCAATCCATGTATTTTTGTGAGTCTTTTAGTGAGTGCATCGAGCTGGTGAAGTAGGGTACTTGCTCTTACTGTTTTGCTAGGCTGAAACTGTTATATGATGATGCTATGTAAACCTGCTGCTACAAGTCATTCTATTAATAATCTGGAGATGTTCACTACGGATATTTTGTTAGACATGTCAATATATATCCATCCATGTCCTTGGTTGCAATTATAGCCTGTTGTAGCTTGTCGTAATCTTGCTCTCAAGTTGCTAAATAATGTTGATGTCAGCCTGTTAACATGAAGTTCAGTTTTAACATGTCAATAACTAGTGATCCATGAACCCTATGAAATTGTTCTTGCCATGCTTAGCTTCATAAATATGTCATATTAGTGTTGGTCACCTTTTCATACCATGTGTTGCTCTATGGTGAGTGGTACAAGCTCACCAACATGCCTACTCATCGTTGTTCCTGCCATGTCTGAATCTGTCATATCACTTGCCATGTTTGCATGGATGCTACCATATTTTCTGTTGATCTTTGGAATAAGTTAAGTAAGGGAGTTTTGTTTTTTGTATTTAGTGTTAGCATTCAATGCCTTTGGTTGCCATGATAAGTTCATGTAGCATGTTGTTTGATAGCTCTAAACATTGCAACCTGGTGTTATTTCTGCCATGTTCAGTGATCGCTGCCAAGTTTGTGAACTGTTATTATTTGCAATCTTGCCATGTCCTTTTGAGCATGTTATAATGTTTTCTGGAGATAGCTCAGTGTTCATGGTTTGTCATGTTTTACCTGTAAATCATGTACATGTCTTTTGTTTTCAAGTTGGGGTGTTGTAGCGTATTTGCATGATGCTTGCAAAATGCCTAGTTGCTGTTTTGGACAGATTGTTGTTATATCTTGTATAGAGTGTATGCGTTGAACCGTTGCTCCGTTTTGAGTGTGCTCTATATGAAACTTTATTAGTTTTGCATGTAGCTTCATATTAGCTTGTTGGATCCTTGTTTTGAGAGTGTTTGCTTGATGTTTGAATGCCTTTTGCATCAATGCCATGTTTAACTTGTTTTGCTCATATCTTCTAGGCCGTAGCTCCAAATTAAATGAACTTTATATTTAACTTGACTAGAGTTTCATGTAGATCATCTTGGTGCATCTTAACTTGCTGTTAAATAACTTCAACTTAATGTTTGTTCAGATCTGGACCAATTTCGAAATTTGCATATGAGGGCTTACCGGACTTTTTATTTGTTGTTTCCGGCTTCATTTAAACTTCCTTTGTTGTGTTGATATTGTATGCATCATATCTTGCCATGGGTAGCCTCATATAATCTTTGTCATGCATCATGCTTGGTTGACCATCATGCCATGTCTATGTGTTGTGTGTTTACCGTGGTGTTTGCTTCTTTTCGGTTGTGCTCCTTCTCGTTAGTTCCTGTTTCGTTGCGATCGTGAGGATTCGTTCGTCTACGCTTGGTTCGTCTTCGTGGCTTCACCTTCTTCATGGACTCATTCTTCTTCCTTGCGGGATTTCAAGAAAGATGACCGTTACTATGGATCTCACTACTATTATTGCTATGCTAGTTGCTTCGTTCTATCGCTATGCTGTGCTACCTATCATTTGCTCTTCAAGCCTCCCAATTTGCCATGTCAGTCTCTAACCTTTTAAACCCTTCCTAGCAAACCGTTGCTTGGCTATCTTACCACTTTGCTCAGCCCCTCTTATAGCATTGTTAGTTGCAGGTGAAGTGGAAGATTTCTCCATGACGGACAGGATTATGTTGGGATATCACAATATCTCTTATTTAGTTAATGCATCTATATACTTGGTAAAGGGTGGAAGGCTCGGCCTTATGCCTGGCATTTTGTTCCACTCTTGTCGCCCTAGTTTCTGTTATACCAGTGTTATGTTCCTTGGTTTTGCATTACTTACGCGGTTAGGTGATTTATGGGACCCCCTTGATAGTTCGCTTTGAAACCAGCAAGGCCCAACCTTGGTTTTACCATTTGCCTACCTAAGCCTTTTTCCCTTGGGTTTCCGGAGCCTGAGGGTCATCTTTATTTACCCCCCCCCCCCGGCCAGTGCTCCTTCGAGTGTTGGTCCAAACTAGAGCCCTTTGCAGCGCCTCCTCAGGGAAACTTGAGGTCTGGTTTTAGTTGTACAGATTGCTCATCCGGTGTGCCCTGAGAACAAGATATGTTTAGCTCCTATCAGGATTTGTCGGGTTCGGGCGGCTTTGCTGCTCTTGTTTTACCATTGTCGAAATGTCTTGTAAACCGGGATCCTGAGACTGACCGGGTCTTCCTGGGAGAAGGAATATCCTTCGTTGACCGTGAGAGCTTGTGATGGGCTAAGTTGGGACACCCCTGCAGGGTATAAACTTTCGAGAGCCGTGCCCACGCTTATGTGGCAGATGGGAATTTGTTAAAGTTCGGTTGTAGAGAACTTGACACTTGACTCAATTAAAATGCATCAACCGTGTGTGCAGCCGTGATGGTCTCTTTTCGGCGGAGTCCGGAAAGTGAACACGGTTTTTGGGTTATGTTTGGCGTAAGTAGGAGTTCAGGATCACTTCTTGATCATTGCTAGCTTCACGACCGTTCCGTTGCTTCTCTTCTCGCTCTTATTTGCGTATGTTAGCCACCATATTATGCTTAGTCGCTGCTTCAACTTCACCACTTTACCCCTTCCTTTCCCATTAAGCTTTGCTAGTCTTGATACCCATGGTAATGGGATTGCTGAGTCCTCGTGGCTCACAGATTACTACAACAACAGTTGTAGGTGCAGGTATTGCAATGATCATGATGCGAGAATGATGTTTACTTGTTTTGGAGTTCTTCTTCTGCTTCTTCTTCGATCAGGGGATAGGTTCCAGGTCGGCAGCCTGGGCTAGCAGGGTGGATGTCGTTCGAGCTTTTGTCTGTGTTTCATCCGTAGTCGGATGTTGCTCTTATGTATTGTGATGTTATATTCATGTGGCATTGTTTGCCTCTTGTATGTATCCCCAACTATTATGTAATGGTACGATGTAATGATATCCACGTTGCAAAAGCGTCTTCAATATGCGCTTCTATCCTTAGTGGGACCTTCGAGTTCCTTTAGGATAGGGTCGCATATTGGGCGTGACATATATTTAATCTTACCAACAAGTAGAATACACAGATAATGCCAGTGCAGAAGTGTAGCCCATTGCTCTTGTCATTACATTTTGTCCTGTAACGCTTGTACTTCCAGGGATTGGTAGTTGATTATGTAGCATCAATCTGCATTTTATCTTCATTATCCTCTATCCCTTCCAGTATTATCATATCTATAACTACTCTCTACAAAATGTAGAGTACAGGCAATGCTTATGAAGAAGATTCTGTGCTGAAATTCTTGAGTTATCCTTCCCTTAACATGGAGAAGGGCATTATAAAGCCGGTGTTAACTGTTAATGTAAGTCAGTCCTTCTAAAGCCCTTATCCTCAACTACTGTTTAATTTGCTCATACTGCCTATCGTTTACTGCTGTTTAGTTTGATGTTTCTACCAAAATGCATGTTCGCAAGAACCGTAAGTTCTAAGTTTTACTTGTAAAACCAAATTCCTTCTTCACACCATGCACATTACTTAATACTCCCTATATGTATGCTTGTTTTTGTGGATCTATAATCCAGTGTGTGGTGAAGCAGCCCACGTTTGCACCTTGTCATCTCCTGTTTTATCTTACTGATGTGGTTGATGATATGAACAACATGCCATGCACATTAACCAAAATAGATACAATGATTTTGTTTACCCTTCATCTATGCTTGTTATGTTGACATGGTAATCCAGTAGTGTGGTGAATCTCCCCGCATTATGAACAATGCCAAATTATGCTATTGATAGTTTGAACTTACTCTTTATTTTCTAATTCAAAATTGGATGGAATTGATAGCATAGTTATCATCTTTGTTTATACACGTGCAAACCCTGTCATCTCTCTGCTTTGTTTCAGGGTGATATGCCTGATGGCATGCACAAGTCTACAGAAGGCTGTGAGACAAACCCAACATATATTGCAGCAAAGAAGGCAAAACATCTTCAAGATAGCAAGACAACCCCAAAGTCTTGTCTTGATGCAGTGTTCAAGTTACTTGAGACTAGCAGTCAGACAAGCTCACATAATTCGTTGTCTGAATCAGTTTGACTTCTTCAGTACCAAGCTCTAGCAGAAAGGCATTCTATAACTCAACTTCGTCTTGAAGTCCTATCTCTAAGAAAGATTGCGGAGAACACCAAGGAGAACCTCATCGCTAAACAGCTACACCTGGAAGCACCGACATGCTAGGCCGGTCTCACAGCCTTGCTCAACAGCTTGCGCAGCAGTTCCTCCGCAAGGCTAACCTTTCTAGAAATGTCTTGGAAGTGGTCTCGGTTCAGTATATTTTGTTAAGCTGCAATGGTGCCCAGTTTTTGTAATCTGATTCTTCGTTGCGCTGTATGATCACTGGTGGCGAACTTCGATGCCCAGTGGATGTAATATACCTTAAATCCTTTATTGTATAGTGTAGGTTTATTCTTAGTTACTATGCCGTATTTTCTTTATTGTATAGAGTAGGTTTGTTCTTAATTCCTACTAGTTACTACCATCATTCGCTATCTCGAAAAAATCAGATGTAGTCGACCGGGCCGAAACATTCGACTCTAATGGGCCTGGTTTTTAGCGGGCCACAATTGGGCCGGCCCGCGTCTTTCTTGGGCCCAAATGATTGGGGCCTTCTCAATTTGCGCCAGGCCCACAACTTACACCGGCCTATATTTTAGTTGGGCCTTTTGTCGACCTAGCGCTTAGTTTGGCCCAGGTAGCATGGGGCCATGAACATGCTGAATATTGTACTGGCCTGTTACGGCCCGGATGAAACCATGGGCCTTTATCAGGCTGAAATGCATGTTGGGCCTCAATTTTCACTAGTCATCAACGAGCCTTCAGCAGGCTGAAATGTAGACCTGGCCTTTTTGGGCCCAGTTAGCTGGCCGTTACCAGGCCAAAACATATCTCGGGCCTTAGTTGGCCCACTGATATCATGGGCCTTTAAGGGGCCAAAAGCTTAGTATAGGCATTAACAGGCCGAATTATGCGACATGCCTTTAACAGGCAACCTGTAGCACGGGCCGTTAGTGGGCTTGATGTCCCGTCAGACCATATATGGCCCATGGACAGCACGGGCCATTCCCAGGCCGAAAGTCACACCGGGATGAAATGGGCCCATGTCTACGTCGGGCCTCTAACAGGCCAAAAGTCACTGGGCTATAGTTGGGCCCAAATATTCGGTGAACAATTAACGGGCCAGATCTGGCTTCGAGCCGTAAATGGGCCCAAATATTCAGCGAACAATTAATGGGCCAGATCTGGCTTCGGGCCGTAAATGGGCCTTTATTAAGCAGGCCGTTATTGGGCTGGCCCACTAGTACCTGATTAAGTACTATGGGCCTCTGACTGGGTCGGCCTTTTTAACCTATATGGGCCTCTGTTGGGCCCAGCCACGTGTCGACGTATCATAGGCAAGTCTCCTCCAATGGACGGGCGACATCTGGCCCACTGACAAGCTGACAAGTGTTCCCTCCGACCAATCAGAATTTTACACGTGCAAATTTCCCATTGGTCCGGGCTGTTAACGGGTTATCGGATCCAAAACTCGACTTGATAGCTTAACGGTGTTCCATTACGGTGGATGCCACGTGTCGGTCACCTTTGACGAATGCACTTCTATGACGCGTGATTTATCGTCATGGAAGTGGATACTTCCATGATGATAATTTTAGTAATGTCATGGAACACTTCTACGACAGCACAGGTATGACTATCTTGATTCTGTCATAAAATTGTCATGGATGTACATGCATGTCAAAAAACACGACCTACTGTGACAAACATGTATCATCACGGAAGTGTATTTTTTTGTAGTGTAGGCTTAATTAGCTAGGACTTTATAATGGTCCACCTTGCGTGCCAACATGCTATTTAGATGGTTGTGATGTGGTATGATAGGGTGGTATCCTCCTTTGAGTGATTCGAGTGGCTTGACTTGGTACATGTTCACGCATGTAGTTGAAACAAAATAAACATAGCCTCCACGATATTTATGTTCATGGTGATTTATATCCTCCTCATGCTTGCACCCATTGTTGATTAATCTTAATGCATGTTCATGACTATTGTCACTCTCTAGTTGGTCGCTTCCTAGTCTTTTTCTAGCCTTCACTTGTACTAAGCGGGAATACTGCTTGTGCATCCACTTCCATAAACCTCAAAGTTATGCCATATGAGTCCACCATACCTTCCTATATACGATATCTACCTGTCGTTCCAAGTAAATTCGTATGTGCCAAACTCTAACCTTCAAATGAAATTCTATTTTGTATGCTCGAATAGCTCATGTATCAACTAGCGTTGTCTATATCTTCCATGCTAGGTGGGTTATTCTCACGATGAGTGGACTCCGCTCATAATTTATGAGAAAATGGCCAGTAACTGGGATGCCTAGTCCCATGCTCAAATCGAATCAAAATAAATGCAAACAAAACTCCCCAAGGATTGTTGTTAGTTGGACGGCACCCGTTGTTTTAGACAAGCCATGGATTGATGTTTGTTGGTGGTGGGGGACTATAAACTTTACCATTCAGTTTGGGAACCACCTATAATGTGTGTAGCATGAAAGATATCGAGATCTCTTCGTTGTTATGTTGACAATGAAAGTATACCGCTCAAAATATTATTTATGTCGGTTTCAAAACTTGAGCTCTGGCACCTCTGCAAATCCCTGCTTCCCTCTGCGAAAGGCCTATCTATTTAATTTTATGCTGAGTCATCATGCTCTTATTAAAAAGCACCAGTTGGAGAGCACCGTTGTCATTTGCATGCATTGCTATTAATTTACATTGAGTATGACTGTGAATGGATCTCTTTTACCATGAATTACAATGTTTAGTCAGTCCTTGATCTTCAGGGGTGCTCTGCATTTATGTTTTGCGGTCTCAGAAAGGGCTAGCGAGATACCATCTTGTTATATCATATTATGATTGTTTTGAGAAAGTGTTGTCATCCGAGATTTATTATTATTGCTCGCTAGTTGATTATGCCATTGATATGAGTAAACATGAGACCTAAAAGGTATTGTGAATACGGTTAGCTCATAATCTTTGCTGAAAACTTGAATGCTGGCTTTACATATTTGCAACAACAAGATCAAACAGATTTTGTAGAAGTTTTGGTTTATCACTTTCAGTTTGTCAACTGAATTGCTTGAGGACAAGCAAACGTTTAAGCTTGGGGGAGTTGATATGTCTCCAACATATCTACTTATCCAAATACTTTTGCCCTTCTATTGGAATCTAAATTGCATGATTTGAATGGAACTAACCCGGACTAACGCTGTCTTCAGCAGAACTGCCTTGGTGTTATTTTTGTGCAGAAATAAAAGTTCTCGGAATGACATGAAAATCCATAGAGCAACTTTTTGGAATTAATAAAAAATATTGGTGAAAGAGTCAGCATCAGGGGGCCCACACCCTGTCTATGAGGGTGCCGGGCACGCCCCCTGCCTCGTGGGCCCCCTGGGACTCCACGGACGTCAACCCCAACTCCATAAATTCACTTTCATGGAGAAAAAAATCAGAGAGAAGGATTCATCGCGTTTTATGATATGGAGCTGCCGCCAAGCCCTAATCTTCCTCGGGAGGGCTGATCCGGAGTCCGTTCAGGGCTCCGGAGAGGGGAATCCGTGGCCATCGGCATCTCAACCATCCTCCATCATCAATTTCATGATGCTCACTGCCGTGCGTGAGTAATCCCATCGTAGGCTTGCTAGATGGTGATAGGTTGGATGAGATTTACCATGTAATCGAGTTAGTTTTGTTAGGGTTTGATCCCTTGTATCCATTATGTTCTAAGATTGATGTTGCTATGACTTTGCCATGCTTAATGCTTGTCACTAGGGCCCGAGTGCCATGATTTCAGATCTGAACCTATCATGTTTTCATGAATATATGTGCGTTCTTGATCCTATATTGCAAGTCAATAGTCACCTAATATGTGTTATGATACAGCAACCACAAGTGACAATAATTGGGACCACTCCTGGTGATGACCATAGTTTGAGGAAGTTCATGTATTCACTAAGTGCTAATGCTTTGGTACAATACTCTATTAAAAGGAGGCCTTAATATCCCTTAGTTTCCAATAGCACCCCGCTGCCACGGGAGGGTCGGACAAAACATATCATGCATGTTCTTTTCCATAAGCACGTATGACTAGTTCTGTGTCACCCTATGTTATAACTGTTGCATGAGGAATCGCATCCGACATAATTATCCATCATTGATCCATTGCCTACGAGCTTTTCACATATTGATCTTTGCTTAGTTACTTCTCTAGTGCCACTGTTATGATTACTACAAAACTGCTACTATTACTTTTGCCACCGTTACCGTTTCTTCTATACTACTTTGCTTCTAAATACTTTGCTGCAGATATTAAGTCTTTCAGGTGTGGTTGAATTGACAACTCATCTACTCATACTTGAGAATATTCTTTGGCTCCCCTTGTGTCGAATCAATAAATTTGGGTTGAACACTCTACCCTCAAAAAATGTTGCAATCCCCTATACTTGTGGGTTATCAAACCCATGGTGCTTTACCTGGCCGCCACGCCTCATTCACCCAGTGCGGCGCTCGTGGTGGCCCGCGAAGAGCTTGCGGCCAAGGGTGCGCAGTGTGGCACCCTGCACCCGGCAAAGCGCTGCGGCCTTAGGATAGTGTACTTGAGGCCTCGGTCGCCCTGTCAGGCGATGGGGCTCCTGAAGTTGGGGTTACTGAGGCAATGGTGGCCCCACCAGAGGACAAGGCTCCTGAGGCTTCTTTGCCTCAGGAGGAGCAAGACTTGGCGGACACTTCCTCCCTCTCGAGCATCTCGTTTACTTTGTCATCACGGTGTTGCGTGACGCAGGAGCACGTTACCCCATGCCATAGAATCTCCTCCTCACACTCCTTGTTGCTTCCAGGAAGCTGCATCACTACTTCTAAGGCCACCCCATCAAGGTCGTCTCGGCCTACCCCCTGGAGAGGGTGCTCCAGAGCCCCAACACCGCCGGGAGGGTCGCCGAATGGAACATTGAGTTGCAGGCGTTCCGGTTGGAGTTCAGCACAACCAGAGTCATCAAGGGTGCCGCCCTCACCGACTTTGTGGATGAGTGGACTAACACAGCTAGCCAAGAGGTGGGTGAGGACCACTCTCTTGCATCGGGAGACGAGGCACCTGACGGCTGGGTCATGTACTTCGATGGCGCATTTGCACGCCAGGGCGCGGGGGCACCCTAGACAAGCTCTACTACGCCATGCAAATCTGCTTCCAGCACGGCGAGAAGGTCTCCAATAACATCGCCGAGTTCGAGGGCCTGATCGCCGGCTCAAGTCCGCGGTTGCTCTGGGGGTCAGGCGCGTCACCATCAGGGGCGACTCCCAGCTCCTCTTCAACTTCTCCAACAAGGAGTACAAACCAAAGGACGAGCACATGGAAGCATACCTCAAGGAGGTACGCAAAATTGAGAAACAATTCTTGGGCCTGGAATTGCAGCATGTACCACGCGACATGAACAAGGAGGCGGACAACATCGCTAGAAGGGCATCCGGGCGCCGCCCCTAGGAGCCTGGTGTCTTCAAGGAGCGGCTCTTCAGGCCGTCGACAGCTCCCCCCACTGCCGGGTCGGCGCTACCTCGGGAGGAGCTGCCCACAACACCCACCTCGGGCACCCCAGCCTATGCCCCGGCCTTAGAAGCCCATTTGCTCCTCGCACTCGAGCCTCAGGAAGGGTGCTGGGCCGAGGAATTCAAGGCATA
This sequence comes from Triticum aestivum, assembly GCF_018294505.1. Classification (NCBI taxonomy): domain Eukaryota; kingdom Viridiplantae; phylum Streptophyta; class Magnoliopsida; order Poales; family Poaceae; genus Triticum; species Triticum aestivum. Next base: position 357,648,313 of record NC_057798.1, on the reverse strand, counting down.
CCTACTTCAAGGCACCCTACCGGAGAAGAAAGAAGAAGTAGAGCGGGTGGCCCGTCAGGCCACCACATACCGCATCCAAGACGGCGAGCTCTACCGAAGGCGCCCAAACGATGTTTCCCTATGGTGCATCTCCAAGGAGCAGGGATGCAAGCTGCTGGCCCACATACACGGCGGAGATTGAGGGCATCACTCCTCATTTGCGCACCCTCGGTGGCAAGGCGTTCTGCAGTGGATTCTACTAGCCCACAACACTCAATGACGTCGCTGAATTGGTAAGATCTTGTGAAGCCTCACAATTCCATGCTAAGAAGATCCACCAGCCTGCTCAAGGCCTCCAGACCATCCAGCTCTCATGGACATTTGCGGTCTAGGGGCTGGACATCCTCGCCCCGTTCCCTCGAGCGCCCGGGGGCTACCGCTACCTCTACATCACCATCAACATGTTCACCAAGTGGGCGGAGATAGGAGCCATCTGCACCATCCCGGTTGGCTTCGCGGTCAAGTTCATGAAGGGACTCGTGAGCAGCTTTGGGATGCCCAACCACATCATCACCGACAATGGCTCCCAGTTCACGAGAAACCTCTTTAAAACATATTGTGCTGACCTTCGGACGCAGATATGCTACACTTTGGTGGCGGATCCATGAAGCAATGGATAGGCCGAGCGCGCCAACGCGGAGGTCTTGAGGGGCCTCAAGGCGACGAGCTTCAAGAAAAAGATCAAGGCCTGCTGTAGGGGCTGGCTCGATGAGCTCCCATCTGTGATGTGGTCCATCCGCACCACCATGACCAAGCCCACGGGCGAGACTCTCTTCTTCCTCGCCTACAGAGTCGAGGCGGTCCTCCCTCATGAGGTCAAGCATCGCTCCCCGTGGGTCCTAGCATTCGACGAGGCGCGTCAGGACGCCTCGCGCGGGATGGGCCTTGTGTTGGGCGAGGAGCGCCGCCGCCAAGCCTCTCTCTGAGCTGCGAGGTACTAGCAGGCGCTGCGGTGGTACCACTGCTGCAGCATCCTCTCTAGGACCCTCGAGGTGGATGACCTCGTCTTGAGGCAGGTGCTCTCTAGGGAAGGGCTTCACAAGCTCTCCCCCATGTGGAAGGGCCCATTTAGAATCGCCCGTGTCTCTAGGCCTGGTGTTGCGCGCCTAGAGACGCAGGATGGGGTCCCCATCGAGAATGCTTGGAACATCCAACACCTCCTTAAGTTCTACCCATGAAGAAGGCCCCGCGCCTGTGAAGGTCTCCGCTCGTGACACTCTCGCGTAATAATGAGTTGGGGCTGTACATGCCCCGGATTCTCCTGAGTGTCGCCCTTGGGCTTCACGGGAGCTCCCGCCCACGTCCTAGTGGAAGCACTTAGCTCTGCACTGGTGAGAAGACTAGTATAGGCGCCGAACACGACTGTTCTTTTGCTTGCTTTTTTTATCTGGTTTGCAACTTCTTGAATGAAATCTGGAGTTTTCAGTGTCTCTTTTTGAGGGTTGGGAGTTTTTCTTGTCCTTGCGTCGTTAGTTCTCTCATGTCTTGCCTCAGGGGGAGTGGCAGTTTCCCGTTGCACGTCCGCGCGCCCCCCCCGCGCGAGGGGTCTTGGAGGTGTGTGCGCCTCGGGCTCGCCCACAAACACACCTCGCCAAAGGCTTAGTTCCCTGGCCTTGTGGTGTATTCGTCCTCGCACAATGCTCTTCAACGAGCTCACGGGCACTACGCCACGGAACTTCATAATCCTACAGCTGCAAGGGCGCCCCTAAGGCCTGGCGACTCCGAGTCACTTCTTGGCAAGGCGCACTCCCGCGGCATGGAAGTTCATCACATACCTAAACTGTTAGGACCCCGACTCAATGCCACACCGATCTAGCATGTAACACCTCATATCACTTTGCGGCCTCACGCACGGTATTCCCACGGGTGTCGCCTTACCAGGCCCGGGACCATTTGTGCCTTTTGGCACACGTATATGATAGTGTCGCTACCATCCATATGACAAGGAGCCTGGGCTGACATGACTAGTCATGAACCCAAAGTGGCACTAACTTATAGGGACAGGCATACATGACCCAGCAACAAACGTGTTGGTCATCAGCGAGTGAATTCGAGCTGTAGCAACTGGGCTAGCAAGACTCTTGTAAGTCGGGCTGTAGCAGGCTAACGGGACTCTAGTAGACACCGCGTGACATTTCCTCGAAGGGACAGACACAGGAATGAAGAAGGACACATGTCGGCCAGCCTAAGTGTTCCGGAGCAGTAGCAAGCTACCAGGGCTCAGTGGAAGCACTAGGAGACATTTCTCGGTAAGAGAGGCTACCAAGGATAAACAACTAGATAGTCAGATCCCACACATACCAAGCATTTCAATAACATACACACGATATGCTCGATATGTGCAAATACAACATGGCATCACAACATGACTCTACAACTCAAGTATTTTATTCAATAGGCTCCGAGGAGCGAGATATTACAAACATGGTCTCATGACCTATCATTCAAAGCATACAAGTCAAGCACATGCGGAAGCTTAACATGTCTGAGTACAGACATCTACAAATGAAAAAGGCTGATAAGCCTGACTATCTACCAGATCCTGACGAGGGCACAAGATCATAGCTGAGGTAACAGGCTAAACATCGAAGTCCACGCGGAACTACTAGTGAGATGGAAGTCTCTGCAAAAAAAATAGGCAAACATGAGTACAAATGTACCCTGCAAGACTTACATCAGAACTAACTACATATGCATCATTATCAACAAATGGGATGGTGGGGTTTAACTGCAGCAAGCTAGCTTTGACTCGGTGGCTATCTTGAACTACGACTGCAAGTAACTCTTTTGAGGTGGCGCACACAAGTCCACATATTCACCAACCAATACACCACTATGGATCCGCTCCCGTCTTCCTACGAGAACGCCATCCATAGCACTCACGCTTATCTTGCGCATTTTAGAGTATCCACTTTCACTTGTCTATGAACTGTATAGCAACCCAGAGGTCCTTTACCGCGGACATGGCTATTCGAATAGATCATATTAACCATGCAGGGGTGTACTTCTTCACACACGCTCTCTCCACTTACCGCCATGTACACGTCATGTATCTCGGGAACCTTCAAGCGGAAGCCTGGCGAGGGTGTCGGCCATGACCTGACTAACCACGCAAGTCTCTAGTCCAGGTTTATCGCCTATTCGGGTTCCATCCGCAAGGAGATCCGGCCGGGGTGTCGCTCACGGCCCCAAACAATGTGTACAGGGTTCCAAGCCCACCAATCGGGCGGAGCTTGGCATACCCGGCCACGATGCCTAGTCTGACCCAAGCCCACCTGTACCGGGTGCCACTTGGTAGACTACTAACACAACCTACAAACACCAGAAACTAGTTGCAACTCCTGGACAGAGATCAGGCTGATTAATAAGTCGAGAGGGGTCGAGTTACCGGAACCCAATGTGTGGTAGTAACTGTTCATGGATCACAAACACAGAACTCGGTTCCTGAGGACAGCTTCAATGAGACAACCCGCCATGTACTCCTACATGGCCTCTCACCGCTACCTTTACCAAATCATGTTCACACACTTAGCTCACACACAGTAGGACATGTTCATCACCATTCCAATTCATCCACATTGAATCAGACCTGACTCAACTCTAAGCTGTAGCAGGCATGACAAACAAGCATGAATGAGTAGGCACAACAGGGCTCAAACAACTCTTACTCATGCTAGTGGGTTTTATCTATTTACTGTGGCAATGACAGGTCATGTAGAGGAAAGGGGTTCAACTACCGCCGCATGTAACAGTTGAATCGTTGTTGTCCTAATGCAGTAAAAAAGATCAGGAGCGAGAGAGTGGGATTGTATCGAAATGAACAAGGGGTGTTTTGCTTGCCTGACACTTCCGAAGATAGTATAGCTCTTCATCGGTGTCATCGATCACATCGTCGAAGCAATGTCTACTGAGAGGGGACAATTACCGACAACAGAGAGAAAACACAATCAATGCAATGCAATACTATGATGCATGATCATGACAAGGCAACATGCTGCGATTGCTAATGCAGCAACAAGTCATTTTGATTGAACTGGAATTCAAAACTACATCAAATTCCAACTCCAAAACTATTATCAAAGTTGTCCTATTCATGTTTCATCCCAAACAGTGAAGTTAACTTGCTCAAACATGCATGATAATGGTACAGATGGATAGATTGGATTTTTCTGATCATTTTTCATATATAAATTATTTCATTTGGAGTTACGGTTGAATTTCTATGAATTTTAGAAGTTTTGGCTATTTTCTGAAATAAATAAATTATTTCTGATTTATTTAAAATCCTAGAAATGTTTACTACGTTAGCATGACGTTCATGTGATGTCATCAAGTCAACAGGGCGGGTCTAGGTCTAACCTGACTAGTGGGTCCCGTATGTTAGTGACTAACCTAACCAATCTAATTTAATTAGCGTTAAACTAACACTAATCTAGTTTAGTTAGTGGCCTGGAGCCCACAGGTCAATGACCTAGAGGGGGTCAAACTGTGGTCAACCCCGAGTCAAACTCACCGGAGTTGACCCACGGCTCGTCGCCGGCAAGGCCAGGGACGGCGGAGGCGCTCGGGTTTTACCCACGGTCGACCAAATCGACCGTGGTTTGGTCCTACGCGTAGCTGGGGTTCACGCGCATCTAGTAGGGCAAGCTAGAGGGACTGGGGTGGAGCAACCTCGCCGGAGTCGAGCTTGTGGCGGCGGCCGGAGTTCGGACGGGGTTGGGTTCGGCGCTACAGTGCATGGGAGGAGGAGCTGGTGAGTGTGCTCGGCTCCTGGGAGTGTGCTGATGGGCTCGGACACGAACAACAACAGCTGTGGCCGCGGTGGTGACATGGACGGAGGCCATGAGCTCTCGGGCTCATTGCGGACGGCGGCTAGGGAGGGAGATGGAGCACGGGGAGAGAGGGGAAAGGGCAGGGGCTCACAGCGAATCTAGCAGAGGCAACAGCGAGGCCGGGGAGAGGCTGGAGCTCGCGAATCCATGGCGAGGTTACCGGCGGCCGGAGGTTGAAGATGAGGTCGGGCACGACGCTGCAGGGCGCTTCCACTCGCGTGGTTTGGCAGAGACAGCGTAGAGGTCGACGGCGGAGCTTCTTGGCGCGTCGGGGAGGCGTGTGGAGGCCGGTGGCCATGGTGGTGCTCGTCGGCGCACCGCGAGGCACTCGGTGGCTGCGCGCACGAATACTAGGGGTTAGAGAGGAACCAGTGAGAGAGGGGGAGAGGCAGAGGGGTCCGTGGAAGCTCCGTGACGCGACTAGGGAGCTGGGGAGGCAGGAAGGCTGCTGTCAGAGTGGTGCGCTCGCGCGGGGGCGTGCTCTGCTTCTCCTGTGCCTTCTGGCAAGAGGAGGGGGATGACTGGCAGCGGTGGTGGGCTGGGCCAGCTCCTGGGCTGCATAGTGCAGGGCCCCTGGGCTGTAGGTAAGCACCAGGTATCTCTCTCTCTCTCTGCTAATTTGTTTCTGTTTTCTAATTATTTTGATCTGTTTTGAATAAGTAAAAATACTAACTCATTTTGTAAAATCCTGAAAATAATTTCTGGCACTATTTGAAATATATGCAACAGCCCTCATTTAGTTTCAGAATTATTTGAGCATTTAAATTATTTATAGCATTTAAATGCCCAAATTCAAATGCTTTATGAATTAATTCGAAAATCCAAAATGGACCTAGAAATATGTGCACTATTTTTGGCAGAGGTTTTAAACCAATCCAAAAATGATGAACTTTTCTGAAGGGCATTTTGGGTTCATTGATAATATTTTTATTTGAACCTAGTTGATTTGATCGGGTGCTAGGGTTTGAGCAATCCCCATTTCAACTTTCAAATAAATTTAGACGTGATGCAACAACCAAGCTAGTCCAAGTGCATAGCAAGGCTAGGGATGTGACATAATCTAAGTCATCTAAATCACAGTAGACGGCAACATGAATATTGGAGGGCAGCATAGAAAGAATAACATAACGGCGCCGGCACCATAGTTCATTACATACCCCAGTAGGGCCTTCTACTTGTTTTTTGCAGTAGGAAGGAAGAAACAAAAGCAAGTGCATGAAGATGACAGCTCCTGAGGCCCAGCCTTAGGAGCGCTCGGGCTCACCCGAAATCCTCCTCCCGCTTCACCGGGGCATGGCGGTGACGCAACTCGTCTCCCCTCTCGCTCTAAGCCCGGTGACGTGGCGGCTGGCCGAGGTCGCCGTCGCTAGAGCTTTCAACGGAGGAAGAGCCGCCACTAATGAAGGTGGCACGACCACTGCCAAGGGCGAGCTCATCCCCGGCGACACCGCCGCACCTTTGTCCGCCATCATCGTCACCGTCGTCATCATTGTCGCTCTCCGGGCAGCACCCTGCACACGGGCCGTCCTCCTTGAATATCCTCACATAGAGGGTCGCAAGGCAATCGTACCTGAAGGGGAGGGTGCACCTCTCGTGCAAGTCCCGTGCGCGGGCAAACGACTGCCACCCGCGGTTCAGGAACATGTGCCGGCGGCCGTGGCCTTGTCCTCCACCCACAAGGCCCTGCTGTAGCAGCCCTCGGCCTGAAGCCAGAGACCACCAGGCCCCCCGACCGGTAGCGTGCTCGCAAAGAAGCACATGAGCTGGAACCAGGTGCCTGCGGGCCTCTCTTTCCACACCACAAACTCCGGGGGTGCTTCTACCGAGTGGGACCGCGGGCGTGGCGGCTGGACGGCTGCTGCGTGCCTGACCTCTTCATTGTGGCTTCCCCTACCGCAGCGACTACCGTCACGGGAAGATGTACCCCCAAGGCCGCCGAAGGCAGCGCCGGCCTTTGAGGGGAACGCCCACACCCAGGGGAGCTGCTGCCGGTGTCGCAACATACTTGCGGGGGTACCCGCAGCCTCTATTGGGCGGGGGCGAGTCCGGTCCCTCCAGCGAGATGGAGGAACCTCCTCGTCGGTGCCATGGATGCTCTAGCGAGATGGAGGAACAAGAAGAAGAATGAGAAAGGGGCGAGAAGACGAAGATGGGCTAGGGGCTCTGCCCCTTTCCCCCATTTATAGTCGGACGGAGGCTAACCATCGGCCTCCCACGATCTTGAGTAATGATGGTTTCTCTATATGCAACAGGCAGTGGTCAGGTCGAACGGTTGCTGGGGTAGCATGGGGAAGTGGAGACACCCATGTTCCATCAAGCGGAAGGCGTCGACTTGGTCCAGAGGAGATTGGGGCCCTCAACGCTTCACACTTGTCACTTGGCTTCGTCTCGAAGCCAAGTGTGAGCATGCCTTGGGTCCGGGGGCTATTGCCAGTGTTCTGGGAACTAGGGTACCCAGACTTGCCTGCCTGCGGCCCATAGCATGGCTCCATTGACGGCCTGGTATGGCTCATCTTTGGCATCAACAAGAGAAGACCCTCGCGAGGGGCCAAGCCTCGTGAGGGGCACGACATCAAGACCTCCTGAAGGAGCGGCCTCCCCAGGTGGCCTCTTGAGCAGCGGAGATTCCTATGCAGGCGCTCTCCTCATGAGGTTGAGGTGACGCCGGCCATGATGACCATGTTCAGGTGTGCGCCAGCGGGCGCAGAGCGGCAGGTTTCCACTTTGGTGCTAAGGAGGCAAGCTCGGGCGCAGAGTCCCGAGGAATCAACCAAAGGTTACCGTTTACGTGCAACAAGATGTCATCATCGAGCCCACCACGATGTCACGGCCAGAAGCTTTGCAGGAAAAGACCACCTTTCATCAGGATAAGATGTACTACTTTCCCCCCTTCAAAATTGGCCAATGTGGGATCCCTTCCCGCCTAAGCTTTGGGGGAAGAGGACCAAGGCCACTATAAATATCATGTAGCCACCACCATATCAAAGTATCGGATCCCCGGAGGCCGAGTCCCTTGAGCTCATATCCACCCCAGAGCAGACCCCACGAGGTCGTTCTTCCTAGTACTAGTTCATCCTCAGCATCCACGAGGCTAATCCACCACAAAGAAGGAGTAGGGTTTTACATCGTAAGGTGGCCCGAACCAGGGAAAACTACCATGTGTATTTCCTTTCCTGTTCATCGAGCTAGGCCGTGAGAGCAGCGAGTTGGATGGCTGGAGAGGTTGAGTTCTTCGCACACTCCCCAGAGTTTGAACCTTTGTTGGGTCTGCGGAGCCTTGAATCCGACAATATGTGTTTTTCATGGAGCGTCTTGTATTATATGAGTCTTTTCTTTTTAGTTTGCCACAATCATCCTTGCTGTACACACATTTTGAGTGGGACACACATTAATCGTGAATTTATTAGAATACTCTATGTGATTCACTTATATCTTTTTAGCTAGGTAGTTGCTCTAGTGCTTCACTCATATCGTTTGAGAGCAGGGCGGTGGTTTTATTTCGAAGAAATTGATGAACTCTCATGTTTCAGGTATATTATTTTGAGAGTCTTATAAATAGTATGGCAATTTGCTTGGGTTATGAATTTAGTCCTAATATGATGGGTATTCAAGACGGATATAATAAGAACTTTCATGAAGATCATTGAATATATGAGAAGTTTGATTCCTTGCATTTGTTTTGAGATGTAAAGATGGTGATATTAGAGTCATGCTAGTGAGCAATTGTGGTTTAGTAAGAATATTTGTGTTAAGGTTTGTGATTCCCGAGGCATGCACATATCATCTCTCCTTATGCGATGAAGTTGGAGCATGATTTATTTTTTATGGTCTTCCTCATGAGTGGCAGTGGGGACGAATGATGGTTGTTTCCTACCAATCTATCCCCTGAGGAGCATGCATAGTAGTATTTTTCTTCGAGAGCTAATAAACTTTTGCAATAAGTATGTGAGTTCTTTATGACTAATGTTGAGTCCATGGATTATACGCACTCTCATCCTTCCAGCGTTGCTACCCTCTTCGGTGCCGTGTATTGCCCTTTCTCACCTTGAGAGTTGGTGCAAACCTTGCCGGTGCATCGAAATCCCGTCATATGATATGCTCTTTCACACATAAGTTACCTTATATCTTCCTCAAAATAGCCACCATATCTACCTATAAGGTTAGAAAGCAAGCTTTGGAACGACAACAGTTCATTGCTAAAGAAATCAAGAAACTTGAAGCGGCTGGTTTGGTCAGAGGAGTGCTACATCCTACTTGGTTGGCAAACCCAGTTGTAGTGCGCAAGACAAATGGGAAGTGGAGACTTTGTATCGACTATACTGATCTCACTAAAGCATGCCCAATGTATTCTTTCCCCTTGCCGCGCATTGATCAAGTTTAGACTCCAGTGCTGGCTGTGATTCACTCTCATTCCTTGATGCATATTATGGATACCATCAAATATTCATGGCCAAGGAAGATGAGGAGAAAACCACATTCATTACTTCATGTGGCACATACAACTTTGTGCGTATGCCTTTCAGACTAAAGAGTGCTGGTTTAACGTTTGCAAGAGCAGTCCAGATTGGGTTTGAACCATAGCTGCACCAAAATGTGGAGGATTATATGGATGATATAGTGGTCAAGACCAAGGACAAATCAACCCTCATTCAAGACTAGAAGAAAAATTTGCGAACTTTCTCAAATTTAACATGAAGCTCAGCCTTGAGAAGTGTGTGTTCGGTGTTCCATCCAGCAAACTTCTCAGGTTCTTTGTGTCTTAGCATGGGATAGAAGCCAACCCCTACAAGATCAAAGTTATTGAGCATATTCAAGCATCTAAACCCGTCAAGGATGTGTGGCACCTTGCCAACTGCGTTGCTGCTTTGAGTAGGATCATTTCAAGATATTGAAAAAAGGCAGGTCCATTAAAATGGACTTCGGAAGCGGAGGATGTGCTGCAAGACCAGAAAAAGTACATGTCCTCTGCGCTAACACTAGTTGCGCCTAAGCCACAAGAGCCGTTGTTGCTATACCTAGCAGCGACAAACCAAGTGGTCAGTGTTGCACTAGTGGCATAGAGAGAAGCTGACAATGAGGAACCAACAACGACAAGCCCACCAATGACAAACTAGAATCCTCCTTAGCAAGAACCAAGGCTGGCGGGACAGGAACTACGCTGGCAAACAAAATCAATCAAAGGATGGTGTCAAACAAAAAGGTGGTGCAGCGACCAGTATACTTTGTTAGATCTCTTTTATAGGGAGCTAGGTCAAGGTATTCTGGTGTGCAAAAGCTCATTTTCGGCCTCCTCATGGCCTCAAGGAAGCTGCGCCACTACTTTTGAGCATATGAGATCACTGTCATCACACTCTTTCTGTTGCAATGTATTTTGAGAAATCCAGAAGCAACTGGCAGGATAATGGAGTGGGCATTAAAATTGTCAAGTTTTGCACTCAAGTTTGAGAGCACTTCGACTATCCAGAGCAGAGCCTTGGTGGAGTTCATTTGTGGAATGGATGCTAATGCAAGATGAAGAAACTCAGGAGTCGTCTCTCCCAGGTAAAGTGACCAAAAGAATGGATGATGTACTTTGATGGTGCCTTTTCTCTGCAAGGCGTCGGTGCTGGAGTGCTGCTTGTCACACCCACTAGAGAGCACCTCAAGTATCTGGTTCAAATGCATTTTCCTAGAGAGAAAGCAATCCACAACACTATAGAGTATGAAGGGCTCCTTGCCGGCCTCAGGATTGCAGTAGAATTGGGAATCAGAAAGTTGATCATTCGTGGAGATTTGCAGCTTGTGGTAAAGCAATTGAATAAGACTATCAAAGCCTGAATGAATATGAACCCGCGGCTAATATTCTGACTGCCTCTGATCCCAGCTTGATCTTCCACCTACCTCTCTCACCGCAAGCCAGACAGGAAATCAGAGATATTCAACAGGGATCCATGCATGTTGTGCTTGACAGGGCTTGCAATGATTCTTGCGTTTGCAACCTTGGCGGGTCTTTCTCCTCCAAGAGATACTATGATCACTGTTTCAGGAACACGGTTGCTGACAAGGCTTTTGGGTGGTTGTGGAAGGCCAAGAGTCCAATCAAATTCAAAATGTTTGGCTGGTTGTTGATGGTTGATCGACTGAACACTAGAAATATGCTGAAACGTCGTCATTTTAACGTGGCTGGGAACATATACACGTGCACGCTCTGCCCAAGCCCCCCCCTGAGGAAACTGTCGAGCATCTATTCTTTAGTTGCCCGTTCAACCAACATTGTTGGGACAAAGTTGGCATACTTTGGCCAAGCTCTGGTAATAGACTAACCCTGATACATGCTGGCAAAGAGGGTTGGCGCCGGCCGTTGTTCATGGACATTTTCCTGCTGGCGGCTTGGAGTTTATGGAAGGAGAGAAACAACCTTTATTTCAGGGTGATCCCACATTCCTTTCACTCATGGCTAGCTAGGTTTAAAGAGCTCTTAGCTTTATTAGCTCACAATTGAAAGGAGACCCTGCGTCCCTCCCTGGAAACCTACATACAAAGTTTGTAGCTACTGCCTTGATAGTATCCTGAAACACATGGCCGGGGGGCCTCACACCCCATCTTGTAACAATGTTGTAATTGGTCCCTTGTGAGTAATACAAAAGTCAGTGGGAGCCTCTCCCACTGTCGTGCAGTTTCAAAAAAAAGACTATCAAAGCCCTTTGATGGAAGCATATGTGGAAGAAGTGAGGAAATTGGAGGAACACTTTGATGGATTGCAAATAGAGCCTATCCCCCGTGCGGAGGATAGTACTTCTAATCATCTATCAAAGTGTGCTGCTCAAATGTTACCTGTGGGACCAGGGATGTTTGTACTCCATTTGAATCAACCATCAGTTGCTCCGTCAGTACAAGCCAATGAAAGAAGAAAGTTGAATACCGACAAGGTTTCTTGGAACAACGACGCGACTACTTGTGAGCAACAACTTCACGTAGAGCCCTAGGTTCTTTGCATTGAGGTCAGGGCTCCCACAACTTAAGAAATGCCTTTGCTCCTTGCCGTCAAGCCACAAGCTCTAGCATGGGCACAACACATAGTCCAGTTCCTTCAAACAGGAGAGCTTCCTGATGAGCAAGGAGAATCTGAGAAAGTAGCCCGTCAATCGACTATGTACCAGTTTGTGGGTAACATTCTGCCCAAGAAGAGACCAAATTGTGTGAAATTGAAGTGCATTTCTCGGGAAGATGGACTAAGGTTGCTGGCAGAAGTACACAGAGACATATGTGGCCCTTGTCGGCAAAGTTTTCCAGCATGGTTTTATTGGCCCACTACTCTCTAGGATGCAATTGAGCTAGTAACAAAGTGTGAAGCATGTCAGTTCCATTCAAATAATATACACCAACCAGACAAAGCTCTTTAGAGAATTCCTCTCTCCTGGCCTTTTCGGTCTGGGGGCTCGATATCTTGGGCCCCTATCCCGTACTAACAGGGGCTTTGAGTTCTTGTACGTTGCCATCGACATGTTCACAAAGTGGCCTGAAGTAGAGCCAGTGAAGAAGGTGATAGCACGGTCAACCCTCAACTTCTTCAAAGGGCTGGTATGCCGTTTTGGGTCCCTAACAAAATCATCACCAACAATGACACGCAGTTCACGAGCCACGCCTTCATGTAGTACATCCAGTGCCTTGGGAGCAAGGTTTGATTCTCCTACATTCCTCACCCAACAAGCAATGGGCAAGCAGAACAGACAAATGCTAAGGTATTCCGTGGTCTCAAGATAAGAACTTTTGATAGATTGCACAAGTGTTGAAGATGCTAGACTGATGAGTTGCTAGTGTTCTTTGGTCACTCAGAATGACACCAAATCGAGCTACCCGCTAGACACCTTTCTCCCTCGTTTATGGTGCAGAAGTGGTGCTCCCAACAAAAATCATATAGGTGTCACCTCGGGTGCTCGCTTATGATGAAGTAGAGAAAGAGCAGTTACAATGAGATGATGCTATGCTCCTCAAGGAAGACCGTCTTTGGGTGGTTGTGCGAGCTGCACGCTACTAGCAAGCTTTGCGTCGCTATCATAGCCGCAAAGTTCATGCCCAAAGCCTTGAGGAAGGTGACCTTGTTCTTTGGTGCGTCCAATCCACAAAGAAATCAAACAAGTTGACGCCAAAGTGGGATGGCCCTTATCGGGTAGTACAAGTTGCGAGACCTGGTGCAATCCCTCTAGATCCTAAAGAACTCAATGTTCCAAACTTGTGGAATATCGAGCATCGTCGCAAGTTCTACCCATGAGGCGCAGTTGCCGGGCCTCGTTCCCAGCAACCCCTTTTGTATAAGCATTGTCTTCCAGACGTGTAACCCTTTGTATAAAGCCGGGCGCATACCCTGTGCATATGTGAATAAAGCTAAGTGTTCCACAACCTTTTGTGCATATTTACTTATGTAATCGTTCATGCAACATTGTGATTACATTTTGTCTTGAATAGAAACTACTAATGAACTACCAAGCTTCTGAAACCACTCTTTTCTATCTTCTCTTTTTTCAGAAACAGAAGAGTTCCTCGCGTGCAACTTTCCCCGGGGGGAGTGACAAAGGGAACACCACATAAATGGCGTGTGCGTCTATAATCATTTCGGACAACAAGAAGTACAACAAAGAAAGCTAAGTTGAAAAATTTTCAACTAAATATTTCTTTTTTACATTATAGTTCCCCTTGCACGATTTTGTGTTAATTTTTGAAACCTGCACACGAAGGAATTTTATCGTGAGCATTCACACTCTAATCTCGCCTCGAGTCCGCTCGACAAGGTTTTGTAGCCGCGCTAGGATCAGCAAGATATCTTGCCGGTGGCAGCGCTGCTAGCATGTTGCTAAGTACCCGTTCCTCGAAGCGCTCACGGCAAGAGATCCCACCGACAAGTTTCCAAGTTGCGTAGGGTGAGGAATCTAAATCATATGAAGACACAAACAAACAAGGGAAACGACAAGCGTTCATCTGAGCACAATAAATAGTAGATCATTATTAAACAATGACTGATAACATTTTATTAGCCCTGTATCTCCAGGGTTTACATCAAGTGCAACACAGTGTAAAAGGGGCTCCTAGACGAAGCCCAAATCGCTCCCAGCAACCTAGATGATGGTGCTACCGGCGATCAACTTGAGTAGGAGCGGTCGTCCACGACCTTGACGCCTAGAGACTCGTCGTCATTGTCTTCACCGTCATCCTCCTCGCCGTTTTCGATTTAGGAGGCGGTGTCACTATTGCTCGAGCTCTCCTCGTAGCACTCCATGTGAACTCCTGAAGCGCCAAAGAACTTCATGGCGAGCGTGTCAAATTCGACTAGCCAGAAGTGGAGAAGACGCCCCTGCCCCAGATAATGGGCGCGGACAAAGGATTTCCAATCGCGCATGAAGTACATGATGCCGTTGGCGGAGAATTCAACGTTCACCCAAACGGGGCCGTGGCAACAGCCGCTACACGCAGCCACAAGCCGAGCGGGTGGTCAACCTCCATCACCCTAGCAAAAGGACGACGGTTTCACAGTCGGCTTCACAGCCGGTCACGCAGCTCCACGACAAACTCAAGCGCCATAACCTCTATATGGCCTGCTGCCGGAGCAGGAGCGTGATGCGGCTTGAATCTGTGTAGGTATTTTCCCAAAGAGGAAGGGGTGATGCAGTACAACTACAGTAGGTATTTCCCTCAGTTATGAAACCAACGTTATCAATCCAGTACAAGAACCAAGCAACACAATGTAATCGGTACCTGCACACAAAGAACAAATACTTGCAACCCGACGCTAAGAGGGGTTGTCAATCCCTCCACGGTAAAAAGATAGATTAAATTGTGTGAGATTGGATAAATAGATCTAGCAAGAACACAAAATAAAATAAGTAAAGAAAAAGTGCAGAAAGGTGTCTTTGGGATTTTGGAAATACAGATCTGAAAACAATATGATAAAAGATAGACCCGGGGGCCGTAGATTTCACTAGTGGCTTCTCTCGAGAAAATAACATACGTTGGGTAAAAAAATTACTGTTGAGCAATTGATAGAAGATCAAATAATTATGACGACATCCAATGCAATGATCACGAATATAGGAATCACATCCAAGATTAGTAGACCGACTCCTGCCAGCATCCACTACTATTACTCCACACATCGACCGCTAGCCAACATGCATCTAGTGTATTAAGTTCATGGAAAAACAGAGTAATGCAATAAGAACGATGACATGATGTAGACATGATCTATTCATGTGGGAATAGACCCAACATTTTTATACTTAATAGCAATGATACATACATGCCATGCTGCCCCTTATGTCACTGGGTGAGGACACCGCAAGATCGAACCCATCATAAAGCACCTCTTCTCATAGTAAGAAAAATTGATCTAGTCGCCTAACTAAACCAAACATTTGGAGAAGGAATATGAGTCTATAAGTAATCATGCATATAAGAGATCAAAGAAAACTCAAATAATATTCATGGATATAGATCTGATCATAAAATCGAACTTCATCGGACCCCAACAAACACACCGCAAAAATTCATTACATCAAATAGATCTCCAAGAACAACGAGGAGAACATTGTATTGAGATTCAAAAAGAGAGAAGAAGCCATCTCGCTACTGTCTACGGACCCGTAGGTCTATCGTGAACTACGCACGCATCATCGGAGGAGCACCAATGAGGATGATGAACACTTCCGTGATCATGTTCCCCTCCGACAGAGTGCCGGAATATGGCTCTAGATTGGATCTCGTGGTTCTGGAACTTGCGGTGGCTGGAATTGTGTTTCGTCAACTACCCTAGGGTTTCTAGAATATTTCGGTATTTATAAAGCTAAAAGGCGGTGGAGGAGACCCCCATGGGCCCTACAACCCATTAGGGTGCGCCTGGGCCTCCTAGCGCACCCCGGTGTCTTGTGGGCCCCATAGGCCCCCCTCTTGTGCTTCCTTTGACCAAGTTGTCTTCTAGTCCAAAAAGTCTCCAAAAAGTTTCGCTGCGTTTGGACTCCGTCTGGTACTGATATTTTGCAAAGTAAAAAACAAGCAACAAACAGCAACTGGCACTGGGCACTATGTCAATAAGTATCCCAAAAATGATATAAAGTTGCTATAAAATGATTGACAAACATGCAAGAATGATAATATAACAACATGGAACAAAAAAAATTATAGGTGTACGTTGGAGACATATCAGCATCCCCAAGCTTAATTCCTGCTCGTCCTCGAGTAGGTAAATGATAAAAACAGATTTTTTGATGTGGAATGCTGCCTAACATGTTCATCACATATTCTTTTCTTTTATAGCATGAACATTTGGACTTTTATATGGTTCAAAGCAATAGTCTATATTTGGCATGAAGACTTCAATATTCAAGCATATCAACAAGCAACCATGTCTTTCAAAATACCAACAGTAAAGAAAGTTATCCCTAGCCCATCAAGCTCAATCATTGATCCATTCATGAAACACATTCGAATATTAGCTACACCTAATGCCCAAGTATGATCATAGTGCTCCCTAGTTAGTTCTTTATAAGAGAATATGGAGACTCAAATAAAAATAAAAATTGCATGAAGTAAATAGATAGGCCCTTTGCAAAGGGAAGTAGAGATTTATAGAGGTGCCAGAGCTCAAAACTTAACTTGAGAGATAAATTTTTTTGAGAGGCATGCTTTTCTTGTTAACGAAAACGACCGAGTAGTTCCCAATACTTTCCATGCAAGATACATCAGGTGGTTCCCAGACATAAAATAAAGTTTATTCCTTTTTCCATCATTCTTTCACAATCCATGGCTAGCCGTATCCATGGGTGCCTTCCATACCAACACTTTCCAAGGAATTATTATTTGACAACATAAAGTAAATTTCTTTTTCATTTCAGGACTGAGAATCCCTATTACCGCCACACTCTCGTGCAATGACAAGTGAATAAACACTCATCTTCAGAATAACACATCTAGCTTGGAAAAATATTCGCCACCCCCTGCTGCTTCAGGAGCGGTACATGCACACAAAAAGGAAATTTATTTTTAAAATTAGAGTTGGCATATACAAATTTACTTAGAACGGCATGAAAATACCGCATATAGGTAGGTATGGTGGACTCATATGGCAAA
The DNA here is from genome assembly GCF_018294505.1 of Triticum aestivum. Classification (NCBI taxonomy): domain Eukaryota; kingdom Viridiplantae; phylum Streptophyta; class Magnoliopsida; order Poales; family Poaceae; genus Triticum; species Triticum aestivum. The sequence goes on along the minus strand of NC_057798.1, from coordinate 357,631,346 downwards.
ACTGGGTTTAAGGATTTTGAATGCACAAGTAGTATTTCTACTTAGTACAAGTGGAGGCTAGCAAAAAGATTGAGAAGAAACCAACCAAGAAATAAAAATTCTCATAAATTAGCATTAAGCATAACTAACACCGAATAATGCACCACAAGTAGGATGTAATTTCATTGCATAACTATTGACTTTTGTGCTTGCATAGGGAATCACAAACATTAACACCAATATTCTTACTAAAGCATAGTTACTCACCAACATGACTCACATATTACTATCATCATATCTCAAAACTATTACAAAGAATGAAGTTTATTTTCTCTAATGATCTTCATGAAAGTTTTTATTATATCCCTCTTGAATATTTATCACTTTGGGACTAGTTTCATATATTGCCATTGCTTTTGACAAGCTCAAACAAATTTAAGTGAAGAGCATGAGCATAGAAATTTTTATCTCTCAAAATAATATAAGTGAAAAATTAGAGAATTTCTTCAAAAAATTTACTAACTCTCAAATAAATCTAAGTGAAGCATGATAGTATTTCTTCAAAAAAAATCACATTGTGCTCAAAAAGATATAAGTGAAGCACTAGAGCAATTCCATAGCTCTATTTTTTTAAGTGAAGCACACAGAGCAATTCTAACAAATCATAGCATAATTTTGACTCTCTCCAATAGGTGTGTACAGCAAGGATAATTGTGACAAGCTCAAAAGAAAAACAAGCAAAGACTCATATAATACAAGTGATGAGGACATGACTACCTTGGATATGACCAAAAATATTGCATATATGCATATTTGTCAGGTGATTTCTAGTGCAAACTATTCAATAATTTATTTATGTTATCCAGAACAAAAATACTTCACACACTTTTGTGTTGTGTCTAATTGCAGGTGTATGGGACATTTGTACAATCCACATATGAAGATAAGGAAGAAAGATATGTTTATTTGCTGTCCAAAAAGTTCTCTCACGTCACTTTTGGCCCAAGAGAAGATAGAGTCCAAGTCTCTCACGTTCTGGATTCAGATTCGGACTGCACAGACATACCTGACTCAAAACGCACACAAGTTTTTCATACGGACTCCGAATTGGGTGATTCTTTTTTTGTTGGAAACTAGATTTTGTGCACTTTCCAACCCAATTGGAGTCACCTTCAAATTCGTCCGGAGCGTTGAGTTGTGGACGAAACAATCTGATGCTGCAGCAGAATCCGAGTCAAACTACAAGTTCAAAGGTGTTACATCACCTCCACTTGGGCCCATTGGCCTTGTACGACCTAGATTTAGTTTTAGGCTGCCTTGGGACGTCCTCCCACCTCTTTGGCCGCCACCCCTTGCTCCTATATAAGTAGATCCATCTAGTAGCTTTTCCTTGGGATTTGTTTAGTTAAAAGTTAGCCATTGCAACTTCGTGTACTTCGTTTGTGTCCAACGACCAGACAAAGACCGCTTCTGGATCCCCACCATTATCAATACCTCATATATATTTGCAATATTCAGATTGCTTTATCATATTCTTGCTCGTTCTTCGATTGCTTGCAGGAATAGACCTTCGTGGTCAGGCTGACCGTGCTTCCGGCATCGTCAGTAACCTCAGGAGATTGGTTTAGCGATTGCTAAGGCGCAACGTCGTGCACATTTGTAGTCGGATCGTCAAAGTCATCTCCACCAAATCGATAGTTATCATCTCATCGAAAGATCGGGACACCCTCGCGCTCTATCAAGTGGTATCAGTTTTCAGGTTGCTCGGTGAGAATTTCCAGTTTTCCTAGATTAGATTTATTTTCTTACCTATTGTCCAAGAATAAGCCACACAAAAAAAAGTTAGATCTGTTCATCCTTTATCCAAGCCAGTCTGAGCCTTTGCAATTTTCTATTCATTGCTTGCATAGTTGAATTATCGGTTGCATCGTCGTGTCAGTTGCTGGTCTTAGCGTCTAGTTCCTTTAGAGTTTCGAGTTCTGTTCACATTAGTCACGCCGCCGCTGCATCATTATCCCTTCCGCTGGCCACCATCCCATCTATTAATTTTCACCATGTGCTACGCACTGTTCATTGTTATAATCATAGTTGAGGTCATTCATATCTTCGCCTGATCCAATCTGCATCTTATCTAGTTTGTCTTGAAAAAAAAAGAAGATAGAGAGAAAAAAAGAGAAAAAAGGAAAAAAAAAAGAGAAAAAGAGAGAGAAGAAAAAGAAAAAAAAAGCGTGAGAAAAAAAAGGAGAAAAAAAACAAAATTCGGATCTATCTAGACTCAATCTCGTAGTTGAATTCGGATTGGAATCTGTTTTGTGCACTGTTTAGTAAAACGGGCATAACTTCTTCATACGAAGTCAGTTTTGGCTCCGTGAGTACTCAAATTGAAGATAGCGACGAGCCGCATCTAAATAGTTGCAGAAGCTAGTTCAATATTTGGCACCTCAAAATCGGCTTCTAAATAGGTCTTTTTGCCCTCCGAAGTTCGTGAACACAACTTGTTCCAATTTTTCAGGTCAGTTTTAGAATTCTTTGACTCCTCATATCAACTCGGAATTGAGTGATTCTTTTTGCATTGGAAAGCTTGAGCTAGTAGCATTCTTTGAAAGAATTTATCAGAAAATTGTCTCAAACTTTTCAAGAGGAAAGTTCGAGAGGGAGTTGTTGTATATCCTGCTTGGCAGTTGTTTTTCATCATTATCTTCACTGCCGTTGTGATCTTCACTTATATCTTGCTGTCAAGAGCTACTTAGTATCCTTCATTGATGCTAGTTGTGCTACGCCGTGACCTTATTAGTGTTCTAGGCTCGCGTCTCTAGTCCGGTCTAGCCTAGGACCAGCACAGTACCGTCGTTGAGCGTTTATTCAACATTGCATCTTTGAATTGATTATTGCTAATCTTTTGCTACCATATATAGCCAACCCAGCTCCACATATTTCTACACCGTGTATATGTACGCTCCCCTGGCAATCGCTTTACTCAATATTCGGAATTACTTGACACCGCTGGTTGCCGATCACCGCCTGCTGCATGGTAAGAACTTGTAAGACATTGATATTTGCTTTACTGTGAGCGTTTTACCACCACATCCTAGTAGTTATAGGAACATTATTTTTGGGTTTTGTTTCTTGTTCTACTAATCATGACAGGATCCAGAGTCAATTCATGGGCTTTGTCGATCGCGGGAGACGTGCCACCACCTTTGCAAATACCACAACCGTCACGAGAGGTGCACAAACATCCAAATGCACATGATCAGGTTAATGTATCTATACCACCATTTAATGGCCGTTTTAAACCTGCTTTATATATTGAATGGGAGTTCGACATAAAAAATATATTTGCTTCCCATAATTTCAATGAACATAAAAAGGTTAAGGTTGCGGTTGGTTCTTTCACTGGTTATGCTTTGGTTTGGTGGAGTGAATATTGTCGGTTACACCTTGATTATATACCTACTACTTGGGATGATTTGAAACTTGCCATGCGACATACTTTCGTCCCTGCTTATTATACTCGTGACATGATTAAGAAGTTGCAACACTTAAAACAAGGTAGTGAAACTGTAACAAAATATTATGATGATTTACAAACTACCTTGTTGCATTCCTCTTTAGAAGAAAGTGAAGATGATTTTATGGATAGATTTTGGGGAGGATTAAACCGTGATATTCAAGAGATACTAATTCATGAAGAGTGTTATCCTATGGACCATTTGTTTCATCTTGCTTGCAAAGCTGAACAGGAAATAAAACGACGTGTTGGCCACGAGGAGAACAAGCGCACGGTGCACATTCCAAGAGTTGATATGATTGTTCCTTCAACTACTAGGCATACTATGACAACCACATCCGTTGTTGTCAGGACTACATCACCTCCACCATGTGACACATCGACCCCGAGAGTGGCTAAATCATCTGAGTTGATCATAAGAGGTAATGACAAAGGTACTGATCTTCCATCTCTACATGAGAATGATGAATGCCTTATCAATTTGAATGCACCATCTGATGAGCTACCCACCACTTTGATCACACCACCTATTTTAGAGGACTACGTTGATAATTTGACTTTGCCATGTGATCAAACAACTGAAATACCAACAATTTTGAGTGCACCCATTGAATTAACTATTGATGCAAAAGAACCAATGTTTAATCATTTTGATATGACCTCTAATCTTGGTGATGATTCTGTGTTGAATGACTTATTGCATGTTTGCTTATTTAAGCATGTTGTAGCATGTAAATTTGATGCAAGTAAGGTTTATTCACCAATGTTGGGATGCTTTAATGATGAACATTGTCAATCTTTTGAAATGAATAAGAGCTTCACTTATATGTACAAACTGAGTTGCAATATTTTCATGCCTTCTACTTCTTGTGCTAATTTTTTGGCTTTAGATTTTATGAACTATGCAAGTTACTCATCTATTCATGTGTCATATATGCAAAAATCAAGGGAAGTAAAAATGGATGACATATACATATACAACATGTACACCTTGTCTCTTTTGTTAGCCACATTTCAGATTAAGCAACGCCGAGGACGGCTTTATTTTCAAGAAAGGGAGGATGATGAGGACATGACTACCTTGGATATGACCAAAAATATTGCATATATGCATATTTCTCAGGTGATTTCTAGTGCAAACTATTCAATAATCTATTTATGTTATCCAGAACAAAAATACTTCACACACTTTTGTGTTGTGTCTAATTGCAGGTGTATGGGACATTTGTACAATCCACATATGAAGATAAGGTAGAAAGATATGTTTATTTGCTGTCCAAAAAGTTCTCTCACGTCACTTTTGGCCCAAGAGAAGATAGAGTCCAAGTCTCTCACGTTCTGGATTCAGATTCGGACTGCACAGACATACCTGACTCAAAACGCACACAAGTTTTTCATACGGACTCCGAATTGGGTGATTCTTTTTTTGTTGGAAACTTGATTTCGTGCACTTTCCAACCCAATTGGAATCACCTTCAAATTCGTCCGGAGCGTTGAGTTGTGGACGAAACAATCTGATGCTGCAGCAGAATCCGAGTCAAACTACAAGTTCAAAGGTGTTACATCACCTCCACTTGGGCCCATTGGCCTTGTACGACCTAGATTTAGTTTTAGGCTGCCTTGGGACGTCCTCCCACCTCCTTGGCCGCCACCCCTTGCTCCTATATAAGTAGATCCATCTAGTAGCTTTTCTTTGGGATTTGTTTAGTTAAAAGTTAGCCATTGCAACTTCGTGTACTTCGTTTGTGTCCAACGACCAGACAAAGACCGCTTCTGGATCCCCACCATTATCAATACCTCATATATATTTGCAATATTCAGATTGCTTTATCATATTCTTGCTCGTTCTTCGATTGCTTGCAGGAATAGACCTTCGTGGTCAGGCTGACCGTGCTTCCGGCATCGTCAGTAACCTCAGGAGATTGGTTTAGCGATTGCTAAGGCGCAACGTCGTGCACATTTGTAGTCGGATCGTCAAAGTCATCTCCACCAAATCGATAGTTATCATCTCATCGAAAGATCGGGACACCCTCGCGCTCTATCAACAAGATGCTGCAAGCAAAAGTCATGATATGTAATGAATAAAAATATAGCTCCAAGTAAAATTACCGATGGGGTGCCAAGCTTAGTTTCTTGGTTCTCCTTGAATATTAAATTGGCGAGACATGGGCATCCCCAAGCTTAGGATCTTTTCACTTCTTATTCCTTCATCCCTCGTGATCTCACACAAAGGGTGAAAACTTCAATCACACAAAACTTAACAAAACTTTCGTGAGATCTGTTAGTATAATAAAACAAATCACCACTCTATGTACTGTTGCAAACCCATACATATTTTATTATTGCATTATACCTACAGTATTCCAACATTACCATGGCTTATATCCCCCGATACAATCCACAGATTGATCAAAATAAACACACAATGCAAGGGAAACATAATCTGTCAAAAATAGAACAGTCTATAGAGAGTCGAATTTTACTCATACTTATGTAACTCCAAAAATTCTGAAAATTTAGAAAAATGTAGGCAATTTTTATATCAATCTTGTGTACAAAAATCAGGATTGTAGCCCACTTATGTGATTTTTAACAATTATGCTACTAGGCGTAAAAGTTTATGTTTTTCAACAAGATCAAATCACCTATCATCCAACATGATCCCAAAGGCTTTACTTGGCACAAACACTAATTAAAACCTTAAAACACAATCATAATAGTAGCATAATTGTGCAAACACTAAAAAACATAAACAAAAAGACAAAAATAAATTTTATTCATTGGGTTCCCTCCCAACAAGCGTTATCGTTTTATGCCTCTAGCTAGGCATAATGCATAATTTCAAGTATTGTCATATTTGATTTTTTATCCATAGGTTTCCCTCATGATTTATTCATATGGTGGTTTAATTCTTGTTCTAGGGAAGTGTTCCATACCCTTTCTTAGTGGAAATTGAAATTTAATATTCCCTTCTTTCATATCAATCACGGCACTTATAGTTCGTAAAAACGGTCTACCCAGTATGATGGGACAAGACGGATTGCAATCAATATGAAGAACAATAAAATGTGTGGACACATAGTTCCTATTTGAAAGAATAAGAACATAATTAATTCTTTCCAAAGGCTTTTTAATAGTGGAATCTGCCAAGTGCAAATTAAGAGAACATTCTTCAATATTGGTAAGACCAAGCACATCACATAGAGATTTCGGAATTGTGGAAACACTTGCACCCAAATCACATAAAGCAAAGCACTCAAAATTTTCAATCTTGAATTTAATGGGAGGTTCCCATTCATCATATAACTTTCTAGGAATTTAAATCTCTCATTCCAATTTTCCTTCTACAGCTTTCATCATCGCTTCTATGATAAGTTTAGTAAAAGCTTTATTTTGTTCATAGACATTGGGTGAAGTTATCATGAATTGCAACAAAGAAATACATTCAATCAAAGAGAAACTATCATAATTAAAATATTTGTAATCCAACATAGTGGGCTCATCACTAGTTAAAGTCTTGACCTCTTCAAACCCACTTTTATCAAAATTTTCAACAAGATTTTCACCCTCCAAATTATGAGGACACCCTCTATCTAAAGTTGACACTTCTTCAGTCCTCTTTTCACCAAGTTTAATATTACTAAACAAGGAATCAATAGAAGAAACACTAATCAATTTAGGATCTTCATCATTATTATGCTCTAGATAAATTGGCTTAGCGGCCATTTGATTTACTAGTGTAGCTTGTGCATTAGATATTTTGCCTAACAAATTTTTAGCATGAGCATACTTGGATTGAAGATTAGAAACTTCTGTATAACATCATCAAGTTGTTTTGTTATAGCATCTAGCACAGTAGAGTGTTCTTGAAGTTCCTTTATAAAATACTTATTGTGCTCAAATTGTGTAGTCATATATTCCTTAGTACTCCTCTAAATTTCAAACAAAATATTGGGGTAAGCAACATCATAATACTTTCTTTGATAAAACATGACTACGCAAACAAGATTGCAAGAAAACAATAGATCCAACGAGAAAAAAAGCGGACGAAAAAGAAGGCGAATAAAACGGCAAATTTTTGTGAAGTGGGGGAGATGAAAATGAGAGGCAAATAGCAAATAATGTAAATTGCAAGGAGATGAGATTTGTGATTAGGAACCTGATAGATGTTGATGATGTCTCCCCGGTAATGGCGCCAGAAATTCCTTTTGATACGGCTTGAAACTGTGTTGGTATTTCCCCAAAGAAGAAGAGATGATGCAGTACAGCTACGGTAGGTATTTCCCTCAGTTATGAAACCAATGTTATCAATCTAGTAGGAGAACCAAGCAACACTATGTAAACGGTACCTGCACACAAAGAACAAATACTTGCAACGCAACGCGTAAGAGGGGTTGTCAATCGCTCCACGGTAAAAAGATAGATTAAATTGTGTGAGATTGGATAAATAGATCTAGCTAGAACACAAAATAAAATAAGTAAAGAAAAAGTGTAGAAAGGTATTTTTGGGTTTTTGGAATATAGATCTGAAAAGAATATGATAAATATAGACCCCGGGGCCGTATATTTCACTAGTGGCTTCTCTCAAGAAAATAACATAGGGTGGGTAAACAAATTACTGTTGGGCAATTGATAGAAGATCAAATAATTATGACGATAACCAAGGCAATGATCATGATATAGGCATCACGTCAAAGATTAGTAGAACAACTCCTGCTTGCGTCTACTACTATTACACCGCACATCGACCGCTATCCAGCATGCATCTAGTGTATTAACTACATGAAAAACTGGAGTAATGCAATAAGAACGATGACATGATGTAGACAAGAACTATTCATGTGGGAATATACCCCATCTTTTTATCCTTAATAGCAACGATGTATACGTGCCTCGCTACCCCTTCTATCACTGAATGAGGACCCCGCAAGATGAAATCCCATCACAAAGCACCTCTTCCCATTAAGTAAAATCGATCTAGTCAGCCTAACTAAGCCAAAGATTCAGAGAAGAAATACAAGGCTAAAAATAATCATGCATATAAGAGATTAAAGAAAACTCAAATAATATTCATGGATATAGATCTGATCATAAACTTGAACTTCATCGGATCCCAATAAACACACCACAAAAAGTCATTACATCAAATAGATCTCGAAGAACAATGAGGAGAACATCGTATTAAGAATTAAAAAGAGAAAAGAAGCCATCTAGCTACTGTCTACAGACCCGTAGGTATATGGTGACCTACTCACGCATCATCGGAGGAGCAACAATGAGGATGATGAACCTATCCGTGATCGTGTTCCCCTCTGGCAGAGTGCCGGCATATGGCTCTAGATTGGATCTCATGGTTCTAGAACTTGCGGCGGCTGGAATTGTGTTTTGTCGACTCCCCTAGGGTTTCTTGAATATTTGGGTAGTTATAGAGATGAGAGTCGGTGGAGGAGACCCTCGTGGGCCCCCATCCGGGTGCGCCTGGGCCTCCCGATGCGCCCTAGTGTATTGTGGGCCCCACGGGCCTCCCCTCTAGTGCTTCCTTGGCTCCCAAGTTGTCTTCTAGTCCAAAAAAATCTCCAAAAAGTTTCACTACGTTTGGACTCCGTTTGGTATTGATATTCCGCGAAGGAAAAAACAAGCACAAACAGCAACTATCACTGGGCACTATGTCAATAGGTTAGCCCCTAAAAATGATTGGAAAGTTGCTATAAAATGATTGTAAAACATCCAAGAATGATAATATAACAGCATGGAACAATCAAAATTATAGATACGTTGGAGACGTATACGAGCGGCTGGGGGTCAAATGATGAGCACTCTACTATGGCCACCCCGGCCCCGAGCGCTGCGTCTTCCACGACCCTGAGCCGCAGCCCCTCCTCGAGCGCTAGAGGCAACTTCCCCAACTACTGCCAAAGTAGGGGCCTGGTGTCGGGGAGAAGCTCTCACTTCAACGGCGAAAGCATGAGCTCGACCTTTCCCCCTCGCCATGGCGGCAGCAGCTACGGGGGGAGAAAGAAGGAAGAAGGAGACACCAGATACTAGGAGAATGGAATGTGGAGAAATGGATGAGCATCACCTTGCGCAACCCCCCTTTATAGGGGAAGGCATGGGGGCTGGCTCTCCACCATCTTAGGGCAAACGCCCCGTACCACCAATTCCGCGCCCTGCATTTCTGGCCAACGCATTACTACACCAACTGCCCATCCTTGCCAATTCGGTGCCCTGACTCCCCTACTCAAAGCACTACCTCCACGACCACCTTCGCCAATCCCACATCCTAAACACAACCTGCATCGTGGGAGGCTGCAGTAAAGGGAGGAGTGATGAAAAAAAGGCAGTTATCCTTAGAGACGCATGATTGTGGGCCTACCCAGGCTGAGTCCAGTGGCAACCCACATGCGTGCTCGCCCTTGGTTTCTAACACATGCTATAAATGCCCGCCTAAGCAACAAGGTTGACAGAGGAATGCCGGGGCTAATTCAAGTTCAGATTAATGAAGGAGCAAAGAAGACCTCAGAATACAGATATCCGCATGACAAGATTTCACATCAGTCATTGTCGCATGTCTACGCATTGTTTGGGCCTAGCCCAATGATGCTCGGCACCATGTGTGCCCTAGGCCCAAGGTCTCCTGTCGGTGTATAAAACATGGGTATTTTATACCCTGACCTATGCACAGACAAGTAGCAGCTTCCCTGCCAACTAAAGTTTATTAAAGATTCTCAAGCCAAAGAAGCCGCTCTTAGAGAGATCAAGGAGTGCATCAAAAAGACCAAGATTCAAGACCCCATTGTTAGATCCTAAGTGGCGAGAAGAACAAGGCAAAACACCAAGATTAATACCTAAGGCAACCTTTCTCAGCAAGGCCGAGCTGGCAAGAGTGAAGGCCCGACAAGCTCTTGCCAGGCACCAGCGCTCCACCTCATTGAGCAACTAGTCACTAATCAATGAAGTGTCGAGCCTGCAGATGGTTTGTTGGGATCTGTCGGGCACGTGGCAGCCTGCTAGAAGGAAGATTACCTTCAATAACACTCGTCCTATGGGCATGTCAAGATAGTAGGAGGTGGCTGGGCAAGCTGTGCAGCAACCTTGCCGGGGCTCCTCCTCTGCATGTGATACGTCTCCAATGTATCTATAATTTTTTATTGTTCCATACTATTATATTACCCATTTTGGATGTCTATGGGCTTTACTTTACATTTTTATATCATTTTTGGGACTAACCTACTAACCGGAGGCCCAGCCCAAATTGCTATTTTTTTGCCTATTTCAGTGATTCCAAGAAAAGGAATATCAAATGGAGTCCAAATGGAATGAAACCTTCGGGAGCAATCTTTTTGGAACAAATGCAATGGAGGAGACTTGGAGTGGACGTCAAGAAGCAGCCGAGGCAGCCACGAGGGTGCAGGGTGCGCCCTAGGGGGGTGGGCACGCCCCCACCCTCGTGGGCCCCTCGTGGCTCCCCTGACAAACCTCCTTCGCCTATATATACCTCCATACTCTGAAAACATCCAGGAGCACCACGAAACCCTGATTCCACCGTCGCAACCTTCTATACCCGTGAGATCCCATCTTGGTGCCTTTTCCGGCGCTTGGCCGGAGGGGGAATCAATCGCGGAGGGCCTCTACATCATCGCCAAGGCCTCTCCTATGAGTTGTGAGTAGTTTACCATAGACCTTCGGGTCCATAGTTATTAGCTAGATGGCTTCTTCTCTCTCTTTGAATCTCAATACAAAGTTCTCCTCGATCTTCTTGGAGATCTATTTGATGTAACTCTTTTTGTGGTGTGTTTGTCGAGATCTGATGAATTGTGGGTTTATGATCATGTTTATCTATGAGAAATATTTGAATCTCCTCTGAATACCTTTATGTATGATTGGTTATCTTTGCAAGTCTCTTCGAATTATCAGTTTGGTTTGGCCTACTAGATTGATCTTTCTTGTAATGGGAGAAGTGCTTAGCTTTGGGTTCAATCTTGCGGTGTCCTTTCCCAGTGACAGCAGGGGTAGCAAGGCACGTATTGTATTGTTGCCATCGAGGATAAAAAGATGGGGTTTATATCATATTGCTTGAGTTTATCCCTCTACATCATGTCATCATGTATAATGCATTACTCTGTCCTTATGTACTTAATAATCTCGATGCATGCTGGATAGCGGTCCATGTGTGGAGTAATAGTAGTAGATGCAGAATCGTTTCGGTCTACTTGTCGCAGACGTGATGCCTATATACATGATCATGCCTAGATATTCTCATAACTATGCACTTTTCTATCAATTGCTCGACAGTAATTTGTTCACCCACCATAATACTTATGCTATATTGAGAAAAGCCACTAGTGAAACCTTTGGCCCCCAGGTCTATTTTCTATCATATAAGTTTCCAATCTACTTTATTTTGCAATCTTTACTTTCCAATCTATATCATAAAATACCAAAAATATTCATCTTATCTTATTATCTCTATCAGATCTCACTTTCGCAAGTGGCCATGAAGGGATTGACAACCCGTTTATCGCGTTGGTTGCGAGGTTCTTGTTTGTTTGTGTAGGTACGAGGGACTTGCGTGAAGCCTCCTACTGGATTGATACCTTGGTTCTCAAAAACTGAGGGAAATACTTGCGCTACTTTGTTGCATCACCCTTTCCTCTTCAAGGGAAAACCAAGGCAGTGCTCAAGAGGTAGCAAGAAGGATTTCTCGCGCCGTTGTCGGGGTGGTCTTCGCTCAAGTCAAGACATACCAAGTACCCATCACAAACTCATCTCCCTTGCATTACAATATTGCCATTTGCCTCTCGTTTTCCTCTCCCCCACTTCACCCTTGCCGTTTTATTCTCCCTCTCTTTTCCGTTCGCCTCTTTTTCTCTTGCCTCTTGTGTGTTCGTGCGTTATATTGTTTATCATGGCTAGTCCTCCTATCATCGTTAATACTCCCGATCATGAAGTTCTTAATTTTAAACAAAGGGAGGGAGAAGATCTAAAAGATGCTTGTCATAGAGTTTGCAATGCTCAAAATAGATCTACTAGGAAGCAATCTACTTCCGTTCTTCTTTGCAATTTTTATGTAGGCATTACTCCTTGGAATAGATGCATTCTTGATGCCATTACCGGAGGGAATTTCTTGGGTAGCCATACTTTTGATGCTTATAATGTTATGTTAGATTTGTTTGGTACACCACCTCTTTTGGTTAATGGAACTGTTTTAAGTTTGGAACATGTTATGCAAAGGCTTGAAATTATTGAAAATAAAGTTGCCATTGTTGAGTTGCTCTGAAAATTTTTACCAACTTAGGGTCTCTGAGGTTGGAGTTGCTCCGAAATTTTTTAAAGACAAAGAACCTATAGTTAGCGAAAGAATAGATCAAGACTCTACAAGAATCGGTAAACTTGAGGATATTATTACCAACTTAGGGGCTGCCTTTTCATCCGTGAAAAATACTCCAACTCCTCCTACCAAATGTATGTTCCTAAAAATAAGGGTGAATCTTCTAGTAAGGAAAATGCGGATCTCAAATCCATAAGTGTTCATCCCAGCTTTTTTGCTATCATCAAGGAACCTTTTGCTACAAATGAATCTCTTGATGTCTTGCCAAGGAGTTTAATCATTACTAAAAAGAAATAAACTCCTAAGGGTTATAAGTGTTCTATTGAAGAATTGAATGCCAAAGATGGCATTACTTAGATCTATTCTCGCTTTTATACCTAGCTAGGGGCGTTAACCGATAGCACTTGTTGGGAGGCAACCCAATTTTATTTTTGTTCGTTGGTTTTTGTTCCTGTTTAGTAATAAATAATTCATCTAGCTTCTGTTTAGATGTGGTTTTATGTTTTTATTAGTATTTCTGCCAAGTAGAACCTATAGGACAACCTACGGTGATAGTTAATTTGATCTTGCTGAAAAACAGAAACTTTTGTGCGCACGAGAATAATTTTAGTAAATCACAGGAACGTGAATTTTAGTTGATTATTTTCGGAGTAGATCACTAGACAAATTTCCCAGGACTTCCTATTTTTTTAGGATTTTTAGAGTTCCAGAAGTATTCGAAAGTTACAGATTGCTACAGACTGTTCTGTTTTTGACAGATTCTGTTTTTTGTGTGTTGTTTGCTTATTTTGATGAATCTATGGCTAGTATCGGGGGGTATGAACCATATAGAAGTTGTAATACAGTAGGCTTAACACCAATATAAATAAAGAATGATTTCATTACAGTACCTTAAGTGGTGGTTTTTCTTTCTTGCACTAACGGAGCTCATGAGATTTCCTGTTGAGTTTTGTGTTGTGAAGTTTTCAAGTTTTGGGTAAAGATTTGATGGACTATGGAATAAGGAGTGGCAAGAGACTAATCTTGGGGATGCCCATGGCACCCCAATATAATTCAAGGACAACCAAAAACCTAAGCTTGGGGATGCACCGGAAGGTATCCCCTCTTTCGTCTTCGTTTATTGGTAACTTTACTTGCAGCTATATTTTTATTCGCCACAATATATATTTTGCTTGGAGCGTCTTGTATGATATGAGCCTTTGCTTTTTAGTTTACCACAATCATGCTTGATGTACACACCTTTTGGCAGAGACACAAAATGATTCGGAATTTATTAGAATACTCTATGTGCTTCGCTTATATCTTTTGAGCTAGACAATTTTGCTCTAGTGCTTCACTTATATCTTTTTTTAGCATGGCGGTGGTTTTATTTTGTAGAAATTATTGATCTCTCGTGCTTCACTTTTATTATTTTGAGAGTCTTTTAGAACATCATGGTATTTTCTATGGTTATAAAATTGGTCCTAGAATGATGGGCATCCAAGTTGGGTACAATAAAAACTATCATAGGAAGTGAATTGGATGCTATGATCAATTTCATGCTTGATAATTGTTTTGAGATATAGAGGTGGTAATGTTAGAGTCATGCTAGTTGGGTAATTATGAAATTGAGAAATACTTGCGTTGAAGTTGGCAAGTCCCGTCATGCACGTATGGTAAAAGTTGTGTAACAAATTTGTAGCATGGGGTGCTCTTTTGATTGCCTTCCTTATGAGTGGAGGTCGGGATCGAGTGATAGTTACCTCCTACCAACCCTTCCCCTAGGAGCATGCATAGTAGTACTTTGCTTCGAGGGCAAATAAAACTTTGGCAATAAGTATTTCTGACTAATGTGAGTCCATGGATTATACGCACTCTTACCCTTCCATCATTGCTAGACTCTACGGTACCGTGCATTACCCTTTCTCACCTTGAGAGTTGGTGCAAACTTCGAAGGTGCACCCAAACCCCGTGATACGATACGCTCTATCACACATAAACCTCCTTATATCTTCTAAAAACAGCCACCGTACCTACCTATTATGGCATTTCCATAGCCATTCCGAGATATATTGCCATGCAACTTTCCACCGTTCCGTTTATTACGACACGTTCCATCATTGCCGTATTGCTTTTGCATGATCATGTAGTTGACATCGTATTTGTGGCAAAGCCACCTTCATAATTCTTTCATACATGTCACTCTTGATTCATTGCATATCCCGGTACACCGCCGGAGGCATTCATATAGAGTCATATCTTGTTCTAGTATCGAGTTGTAATCCATGAGTTGTAAATAAATAGAAGTGTGATGATCATCATTATTAGAGCATTTTCCCTTAAAAAGGATAAAGGCCAAATTAAAAAAGGCCATATAAAAAAAGAAAAAGAAAGGCTAAATAAAAAAAGGCCAAATTAAAAAAGGAAGGCCCAAAAAAAGGGGATAATGTTACTATCTTTTTCCACACTTGTGCTTCAAAGTAGCACCATATTCTTCATGATAGAGAGTCTCCTATGTTGTCACTTTCATATACTAGTGGGAATTTTTCATTATAGAACTTGGCTTGTATATTCCAACGATGGGCTTCCTCAAAGTGCCCTAGGTCTTCATGAGCAAGCAAGTTAGATGCACACCCACTTAGTTTTCATACATTTATAGCTCTAGTGCATCTGTTGCATGGCAATCCCTACTCCTCGTGTTGACATCAATTGATGGGCATCTCCATAGCCTGTTAATTAGCCTCGTCAATGTGAGACTTTCTCCTTTTTTGTCTTCTCCACACAACCTCCATCATCATATTCTATTCCACCCATAGTGCTTTATCCACGGCTTGCGCTCAGGTATTGCGTGACAGTTGAAAAAAGCTGAAACGCGTTAAAAAGTATGAACCAATTGATTGGCTGAAACCGGGGTTGTGCATGATGGAAGAATTTTGTGTGACGAAAATGAAGCATATCCTAACTATATGATTTTGTAGGGATAAACTTTCTTTAGTCATGTTATTTTGAGAAGACATGATTGCTTTGTTAGTATGCTTGAAGTATTATTATTTTTATGCCAATATGAACTTTTATCTTGAATCATTTGGATCTGAACATTCATGCCACAATACAGAAAATTACGTTGAGAAATATGCAAGGTAGCATTCCACATCAAAAATTCTTTTTTTATCTTTACCTACTCGAAGATGAGCAGGAATTAAGCTTGGGGAAGCTTGATACGTCTCCAACGTATCTATAATTTTTTATTGTTCCATGCTATTATATTACCCGTTTTGGATGTTTTATGGGCTTTACTTTACACTTTTATATCATTTTTGGGACTAACCTACTAACCGGAGGCCCAACCCAAATTGTTTTTTTTCCTATTTCAGTGTTACGAAGAAAAGGAATATCAAACAGACTCCAAACGGAATGAAACCTTCGGGAACGATCTTTTTGGAACAAACGCAATCCAGGAGACTTGAAGTGGACGTCAGGAACCAGCCGAGGCGACCACGAGGGTGCAGGGCGCGCCCTCGGGGGGTGGGAGCGCCACCCACCCTCGTGGGCCCCTCGTGGCTCCCCTGATCGACCACCTTCGCCTATATATGCCTCCATACCCTGAAAACATACAGGAGCACCAAGAAACCCTAATTCCTCCGCCGTAACCTTCTGTACCCGTAAGATCCCATATTGGAGCATTTTCCGGTGCTCCGCCGGAGGAGGAATCGATTACGGAGGGCCTCTACATCATCCCCAAGGCCTCTCCTATGAGTTGTGAGTAGTTTACCATAGATATTCAGGTCCATAGTTATTAGCTAGATGGCTTCTTCTCGCTCTTTGAATCTCAATACAAAGTTCTCCTCGATCTTCTTGGAGATCTATTCGATGTAACTCTTTTTGCGGTGTGTTTGTCCAGATCCAATGAATTGTGGGTTTATGATCAAGTTTATCTATGAGAAATATTTGAATCGCCTCTGAATTCTTTTATGTTTGATTGGTTATCTCTCGGGCGGCAACTCTTGCGTTATCCGTCTGCTTGAGAAGCAACTCTTGAATATGAGGGTCCTGCACCCAGCCCATCGATGGTCCATCGTCGTCTGCTCCAGCATCTTCATCTTCATAATCATGCCCTTCGTCTGCTCCGGCATCTTCCTCATCATCATGTCCGGCATCTTCTACATGATGACTATGTACTTCATCTACTTCGTGATCATGTCCTGGAGATTCTTCGTCTTCTCTCCCGCCCTCGCTGCGGTTGTCTTGCTGCCCTTTCTCATTTCGTGCCCGGCTCCAATGGACGACTTCATAATCATCTTCATCACCTTGCCACCGATAGCCATCCATGAAACCACACAAGAGTAGGTGGTCCCGCACCTGTACGGAATCCGGGTCCACAAGGCTCCTCAGCTTGCATCTTCGACACAGACATCTTATCTCTGTCTCGTTCTTTTGAAGCATCTCGGCCTTCGCGGAGCTCAAAAACCTGTTCACGATGCCTTCGGTCATCATGCGGACCATGGTCGCCTACGGGGTAGAGCAAAACGATATTTTAGAACCAAGAAAAAATTTGGCATGACTTTGCCTAAAAATAGGACCAAAAAGAATGCATAGTGCCAAAATCCCGCCGAAACGGAAATGAATCAACATTCTATCAAAATATTGGCAACTATCGCATTTCAAATACCGGTACCTGCAAACACAAACATATATGCAAGACCACAAACATATGCAAGACCACAAACATACATAGATCTAGCTAGGCCATAAAAAGTGCATGTGCATGTTGTTGGAGGGAGAAAAAAGTAGATCTACAACATAAAGATAGCTTTCCCCTTACTTACCTATCAAAAAAGGTAATTTAACCACTTAATTTGGACGAATCTATGGTGCAAATGAGGTGAGGAGGAGGAGGCAGCCGAGACAAGCTTTGAGGAGGAGGTGGAAAGAATGAAGTGGGGAAAGTGAGTGTGTAGGTGTGGTTGTCCAAAATATCTAGCTGGTCCCAGGTTACTAATGGCGCACCACCTAAAAATGCTCCATTAGTAACCCTGGTTACTAATGGCGCACTAGCTGGTGGTGCGCCATTAGTAGTTTTGCAAAAAAATAAAAAAAATATAGTAGTGGCGCACTCTGCCCTGGTGCGCCATTAGTATTTTTGGAAAAAAAATTGTTACTAGTGGCGCACCATGGGTCTGGTGCGCCATTCGTGTATTTCACACTAATGGAGCACCAACACATGGTGCGCCACTGCTATATAGTAGTAGCGCACCACATGTCTGGTGCGCCATTAGTGGCCATATCATCTATAGCCCTTTTCCTAGAAGTGTTATGTTAAATTATAGACTATTTCTTTGAATCATTCGGATCTTAGTATTAATGCCACAAAAGAAAGATTACATGATGAACATGTTAAGTAGCATTCCACATCAAAAATTCTAGTTTTACCATTTACCTACTCGAGGACATGCAGGAATTAAGCTTGGGGATACTTGATATGTCTCCAATGTATCTATAACTTTTTATTGATCAATCTTGGATATTTTATATGCAATTATATATCATTTTTGGGACTAACCTATTAACTTAGTGCCAAGTGCCAGTTGTTGTTTTTGCCTATTGTTGTTTCCCAGGAAATTGGTACCAAACAAACTCCAAATACCTCAAAACTTTTTGATGATTTTTTCTGGACATAAGATACCCTAGAAGGTTGAGGAGGAGGCCAGGAAGCGAAGGACTGGACCACAAGCTACATGAGCGCGTCCTGATGGTAGGCGCGCCCATATGCCTCGTGGGCCCCTTGTTCCTCCGTTTGACCTAATTCCAACTCTATAAATTCTCTAAATGAGGAAAGCAATAGAGAGCCACCCAAAATACTTTTTTCGCCGCCACAAGATTCTATTCTCGCGAGATCCCATCTGGAGGCCTTTTCCGGTACTCTGCCAGAGGGGGAATCAATCTCGGATGATGTGTGAGTAGTTTACCTCAGACTTACAGGTCCATAGCTAGTATTTAGATGTGTTCTTCTCTCTCTTTGATCTTCAATACAATGTTCTCCTTGATGTTCTTAGAGATCTATTCGATGTAATCCTTTTTGTGGTGTGTTTGTTGGGATCCGATGAATTGCGGGTTTATGATCAGATTATCTATGAATATTATTTGAGTCTTCTTGGAACTCTTTTATGCATGATTATTATAGCTTTGTATTTATCTTCAATCTATCTATTTGGTTGGGCCAACTAGATTGATATGTCTTGCAACGCGAGAGGTGCTTTGTGATGGGTTCGATCTTATGGTGCTTAATCGCATTGACAGAAAGGGACATGACACGTATTTGTATCATTACCATCAAGGATAAAACAATGGGTTTATTCATATTGATTGGATTTACTTTGTCTACATCATGTCATCTTGCTTAAGGCGTTACTCCCCTCTTTATGAACTTAATACTCTAGATGCATACTTGATAGAGGTCGATGTGTGAAGTAATAGTTGTAAATGCAGGCAGGAGTGCGTGATGCCTACATACATGATCATTGCCTTGGATATCGTCATAACTATGAGCTTTTCTATCAATTACCCAACAGTAATTTCTTTACCCACCGTATGCTATGTTCAACCGAGAAGACTCTAGTGAAAACTATGGCCCCCGGTCTATCTTTATCATATATTAAAATCCAAAAATACCTTGTTGAAATTTATTTACTTTTATTATATTTTTTGTTTTTTATCTATCTATCACTACGAGATTTGATCCTTCCAATTAACTGCGAAGGGATTGACAACTCCTTGTTTGCGTTGGGTACAAGTAGTTGTTATTTTGTGTGTAGGTGTTGTTCGGGTGTAGTTGTGTGGTTCTCCTACTAGATTGATAACCTTCATTCTTAACCAAGGGAAATAATTATCTCTATTATACTGCATCATCCTCTGCTCTTCGGGGAAATCCCAACGCAGCTCACAAGTAGCATCCTGTCGCACCCTCTAGGGGGTCGATCAGGTTGATCGGCCCGACCGCATTTTAAAAGCACGTTGTCGCTGACCTCTTCCTCTAATTTTGGCAGAAGACGCCGGCGGCGGTAAGATTTAGGCGCAGTGTGGCGCCATTCCACAAGATATTGCTCGACCGAGAGGATTTTTACCCGCTTGTCGTTCACTGCATTTTGGTTGGCTTGCAGTTGTTGTTGCTTCCTCTTCATACTCCTGGAAGTAGCTACCAGGCACTATCTGAACCTCTCTTTCTCAAAGTGGTCTTCGAAGACTACGTAGTCCTCGGTTCAGAGGCTCTCATTGTGATAGCCTATCTTAATAGGGATGATAGACTACTCATATCAATAAGGAAGTCCTTCTTTTCTATAAGCCCATTCAGACAGAACTCCAAAGTTAAGCATGCTCAGCTTGGAGTAATTTCAGGATGGGTGACCCACCGGGAAGTTGCTCCCGGGTGCGCACGAGTGAGGACAAAGTGCGCAGAAAAGACTAGCATTGATCTGTAGGGCCAGTCTAGATGCTGCCAGGAGTAACGACCACCGGCGGGTGTGTCTGGGGCGTTACAAGTTGGTATCAGAGCCGACCCTTGTGGTTTCACGGATGTTTGCGGACATGTGTGCGGTCATTTTGTTCAAGACGTTTGTGACCCATCGTTGCACACGACATGGTGCATGTATCGGATTGGATGCACAGACGTATGTGCCAAGAGGGAACGTTCCTGTGGCCCAACGAGGACGTCGGTTCCTCTGAGTGGGGGTGTATGTGATAGCCTGGCTTAATAGGGATGAGAGATGAGTTATATCAATTAGGAATTCCTTCTTTTTCGGAAGCCCATTCAGACAGAACTCTAAAGTTAAGCGTGCTCAGCTTGGAGTAATTTCAGGATGGGTGACCAACCGGGAAGTTGCTCCCGTGTGCACATGAGTGAGGACAAAGTGTGCAGAAAATACTAGTATTAATCTATGGGGTCATTCTAGATCTCGCAAGGAGTAGCAACCACCAGCGGGTTTGTCCAGGGCGTTACACTTGTCCTCCTCAGATTCGGGTAAATAATTGTTGCCTGCCCCGTCGAAGAGATCATCGGGGTCCTCATCCTCGGGTATTCATGCGGGGTTGTTTTGTTGTTCTAGGGAGGCTTGAATGTCCTCTCCCTGGTTATTAACTTCGTTGGCCACTGCACCGTTGTCAGCGGCGGCAGTGTCGTGCCCATTGGGGGCCCTGTTGGTACTTTTCATGAATCTACACCGACGCCTCGATTGGTTCTTAGGTGTGTATACCATGTATACGTCATAAGTGGGCGTTATGGTGCATTTGCAAGTATTGGCCAAAGGCGTAGTGGTATCTGGAGTGGCGCTGACATCTCCATCCATGTTAGTGGCCTCATCGTAGTCTAGCAGGTCAGTTAGGTCATCAAATGTGGTGACTAGGTGGGTGGTGGTGTCAGAATATGATGGTCTATGGGATCGGCGAGGTTCCCTTCATAGTTCGGCAAGGGTGATTGATGAGCACAGAGAGAAAATCCAACAATTCACGCGCGAGGTTTTCTCGGGTTTGGGCCGCTGTGGAGACGTAAAACCCTAGTCCTGTGTTTGGGTGTTCTGATTTGGGGTTCAAGTTCAAAGCACAGCTTACCGGAAAAACATGAGCAAGGTTCAACTATTGCGTAAGCATGAGCAGGGTGTCGATCCATGCCAGGTAGCCATGGGCCTCCTTTTATAGACGAAAAGGGGCCACCACATTGGCAACATGGTCATTACATGCGTGTGAATAGTGACCTTGATGCTATCCAACCTAATCATGTCAGACTAGGACAAGGGCATTTAATGCGCCTTGAGCTGGTGGCCATGCTTTGGCAAAATGCGTCTCTCCTTCGGTGTCGTCGACATGAATGAGCCTACCTCCTTGTCATGTCTACTAGATGGGTGATAATAAAGTTGATCTGCATCCGGCGTGCTGACATGCGTCCTGTTGACTCCCATCATGCCGCTTGCCGCTTGACACCTAGTCTTGACAAGCCATCACGTGGTCGATGAGGTGGAGCGGTCGAAGTGCAAGAGGGAGAACTTTCCGGCAACGATCTTGCCGGGTCTTGGCTTTCCGGTGCAAAGCTTGCTGGCAACTGATGTCTTGATCTTCAGTACTAACTTACTACTTCTCAATCACCTGCCTGGAGGTCTTCTTTACGATCTTGGTGCCCAAGTGTTTAGACTTGGGTTGAGCTATCCTCCGGCAAGCACTTGCCGTCTGGAGGGCTGCAACTGCTCATGCACAAGTCTAGGGTACTAAAGGACCCCTATTTTAGTACACCGACAGGTGCCCCCGGGCCTGGGTTGTACATGCATGTGAGGCATCGTTGGGCTAGGCCCAAATAGTGCACAGGCACGCGTGGCAGAGAATAACTGTCGTCATCTTCTCTTTTACCATGCCCCCACAACACGGACTAAATGCGAAACATGGGAGAGGTGGAACGAAACGACTGCCAGGGGTAGTGCACCAGAAAAGCGCAACCATGTAGGACAGAAAAGAGCCAGAGGTGGAACGAATGGCTGCCAGGGGTAGTGCACATGAAAAGTGCAGCGATGTAGGAAGGAAAAGAGCTAGTCTCCGTGCCTTCCCCATAAAAAGGAAACCATGAGAGGCCCTGCTCATTTACCCCCTTCACCTCCAATCTAGCATCTGCCTCCTTCGTCTTCTTCCTCGCGCAAGAACAGAGCATTCTGCCCTTTCCTTCGCTGCTCCACCGTGCCATTTCTCAATTCTTCCTCAAAATCCACTCCCTCGACAGCTATTATTGCACCCAAAAAGGGGCAAGGCAAGCCTAAGAAGGCAGCCGATTCAGAAGCAGAGGAGGGGGTAAGGAATGGCGGCGCTATGGAAGAACAACATCGTCTTTGCACCGGTGCGGAAGCAGGAGGTTCTGGTGGCATGGTACACGATCATGTGGAGGAGGGAGACAGTAGCACATCCCAGTCCACAAATTCTTCCCGGATCTACCAAATCCAGCGGTGACAAAGTATCCCTTCTTCACCACCTACTTCAATTGCATGCATGTACCCCCTTTCTCTGATTTCGTTTTCGAGATCATGTACTCATATGGGTTCCATCTTCTCGACTTCACACCCAATGCCATGACCGTATGTCTATTTTTGCACATAGGTGCGAAAATTTTGTTGGAGTGACGCCCAATGTTGCTCTCTTCCACCACTATTTTGTTCCTCATATCGAAGCAGATGCTCCTTCCGGTGGCATCACTTGGAGACCAGGGCCTGCGCCAAGGAGACCTATCCTATGGCCAACTACACCAGGCATGGGATGAATGGTAGGTAGAATGGTGCTGGATAGTGGATGCCAAGTTCCCAGACTTCCACGGGTCGAGGATGAATAAGGTGGAGTGCAGTGGGGATTGGGGCTCTCTTGACATAAACGACAAGAAGCTCACAATCGCCATAACTCGCATCCTTCGCCTCAGGGCTGCTGGCCTTACCATTGAGATGGTAGGTGTAGATTTCCTCTGTCGTCGTATCGCCCCCCTTTAGGACAAGGTAAGACCAACCTGGGATTTCAAGAATGCAGCTGACATCATGTGGGTAAGCGCTGGGCTTGGTGCCAACTTGATGGTACTTTAGCACAAAGTTCTTTGCCACCGGCTCTTCCACTCCACTGGCAATTTCAAGTTGCCGGCAAAGGTGGTTCCTTTGTGCAACAACTCTGCCAAGGATGATGATGTAGGGCGGAACCCTAAGTGGTCGATCTTTCACGTTTGGAGGGATCCTACGGGGAATCACGAAGAACACGCGGAAGAACTAGAGGGAAAACACGGGGAGAACAAGAGAAACACTCAACCAACAAGTAATCAATCACACGAGTGCTAGGTCACCGACAACATAGAGTAACATATGATCCACAATCATCAAAGGTAAGGATACAAAGGAACCGTTCTTCTCCGTACGGAGGCCTTGATGGTCTTCCCTAGAAAGGGGTCTTGAATCCGCTTGGGGGATCTTCTCCGAAGAGGTCCTGAGCTCCGAGGAGAAGTATCCAAGTGGATGAGCAAGGCTCTCACACAAAATATGAGCTAAACCTATGCTACCTTAACTAGGAGGAGGTGGAGGAGTATATATAGTCTAGAGTCACGAAGGGGTAAGTGAGGGCGAAGGGGTACACGGGCTCGGCCCAATACACTGTGCGCAGACAGGCCAGTTGTACCGGTTCAGGGGGCGGTTGTACCGCTGGTAGCTCATGCCGGGCGGAAGTACCGGTTGTGGGAGGCGGTACTACCGGTAGGAGGTCAGGCGCTGGCTTCTGGAGATGGACGTCGGAGGGGCCAGCGGTTGTACCGGTTGTCGGGGCGGTAGTACCGGTCATTGGGTAATTAGCGGTACTTCCGGTGCAGTACCGGCCTTGCACCGCACGATCACAGAATGGTGGCCGGTAGTTGAGCGGTAGTCGACCGGTTGTACCGCCCGGGCGGTTGTTGACCGGTTGTACCGCTCGTTCTGGAGCGGCCAGGTTCTCTTCCTCCTTCTCTTCCATGCTTGGCCTTGGTCCTTGGATTCTCCATGGTCGTCTCGGTCGTACCTGAGTATATGCAAGATCCATGCATGAGGTAGTAGCCATGTCTCACATGTAGAAAGTGAAGGTTCGGAGAGGAGCGAGTTCACCTTGTGTCCAGTGGTGTATATTCGAGGTCTCGTCATATGTCCTCTTGGGGCTTGAAGAGTAGTCGGAGTGTACATGGGGATGAACGTGGGATGCTCCGCATCATCTCCCCCCCCTTGTGAAAGATCCGACCTCGGATCGTGATCCTCATCACCATGGAAACGGTTGTCGTGGACGGACTTGTAGTTGGACGAAGTTGAAGACATTGCGCTATCCAAGTAGTCCAAGGTGTCGCCGGAGTGATAGACATGCAAAAAGAGCAAACACAAGCAACACTCGGAAATACAATGGTTAGCGCACACAAAGTGTCCATCATGTAAGAATGAGTCCGTGCGGCAAGATTGGTCGTGACAAAGCGCATGAAGCTTATCAAGATGATCTAGAATGAGATGCAAAGCATTCATGGGAGGAAATGCAATCATTGTGCACACAAATGTGTTGTAAGTATGATCAATGCAACCACGGTGCAAAATGATGTCATAGTGAGACGGTTTATCAATAGCATGAATATGTCAATGGATGCTCAACATGTGTATGTTATCATGCAATTGATGGTGGACAATATGATCATTATGTATGAATAAGCCATCAAGGAAGATCACAACAAATTTGCTAAGGAAATGCACAAGCTCATATATCATGGATGACATGGGAATACAAGATGCAACAAGGCAATCATAATGTGAGTCAATCCATGCATAGGGTGCAAACTTGTGGTGAGTATGATATGTCCATCGAGCATGACATGTATGAGCACAATCAACAAATATGGAGGTGTTGGTGTACCAAAGCTCGATGTCGAGGCATGAGTGGAGTTTCGAAGGTGCATCCAAGAAGTGCGAGCGCTCCTCAATGTGAAGGTCCATGTAGCCAATCTCCAATGTCGTTCCTCCGTTCACTAGATGTAACATGTAGATAACAAGAAGGAAACAACAATGAAAGAGTGACCCATCCAATATGCGTATTTGAGGATGACTCAAAGAGAAGGAGTTCACCTTTATGAGGATGTCGAAAATGTTGGTGTCGCACATCGTGTATGCCTTCACATAACCAATATGTCTCATGACGGTAATGCCTTGTGAATCCTTCAAAACGAAAGAACATGACAAACACTCGGAAAAACAAATGAGGTTAGCGGACATGCAAAACCTGTTATTCAAGTGGTAATATACCGAACAAGTGTATGCATCATGGTCATCATAAGAAGGTACAAGGGAGCATTTCATAGTGTGGAGGCATATGATGCAAGAACAACCAAATAAAAGAGGCTCAAGGAAAGAAGTATGCATCACAAGTAAGGTGTCAAAGTCTCCGAAATCAATAAGCATAGTATGGTTGCACTCAATACAAGTGGATATGAAAGAGGCAACTAATGGACACAAGAGACAATGATCAAGATATATCATGTGAGAGGCATGAGCATATATGTCATCAACCCAAGAAAGCAAGTAATAGTGGAACATGGGTGATGCAACATAGCAAGCAATCATATCAATCAAGTCAAGCAAGCTAGTTGTGCGAAGATGCAACATACTAGGAGGAATCATGGCAGGCATGTCATGTGTGCAAATAGTGCGCATGAATAATTCACATGTCATAGCACAAGCATGAAAGCAAGATATGAGGAAAGTAGGTTCATGGTGTTGGCAAGAAGTCCTATGTAAATAGCAATGTAACATCATGACTCTCCCAACACAAGAATCAACAATAGTATGAGGCACATGATAAACATGGCAATAGCAACAAGGATCTCCACCAAGCATGCAAATACACATAGAAGTATCATAATGGTGAATCATGGGTAGATGCAAGCAAGGGTCACAATTGCATGGCAAATGCATAGAAGCAAGTATAACATGCAAAGTGAACACGGGAAAATGAGCATAAGGTGACAAGTGGTAAATAGCCCATAGCCGTGTGAGAGCCAAGTAGAAGAGATGCGCGTAGTCCTTGCGCGAAGGGAACGGTGGTAAGGATAGTCCACGGGATCCCAAGTCATCGTTGCTCTCAAGAGCTCGTTTCGTCAACTCATGGGATTGTGAGGTTGACGAGTGTTCATAAGTACCTACACAAAACAAAGACAAAGAGAAAATTGTGTGTGCATGGTATATGTACACATCATCCATCATGATGCGCACGTGCATGTGTCGGTTAGCACAAAATAGCCAATGCTCAAATAAATGAGATGCGTGATATAGAAACATGTCATCCATCATGATAGGTTTGTTGTTATGTATAGCATAATGGAGACTCAAATTGTGTAATGCATCACGAGCAATCTCTAAAGCATTGTTATTCATGGAATGCATATGGTGCACGCAATTATGGGAATCATGCAAAGTATGGAATGCATCAAAATCTCCTAATATGTATGAGGAAACTATGGGGGTCTCCTCATGAGCATTAGTGGAAACATCACATGGAGAATATTGACAACATCCAAAACAATGCATATTCGGACCAATGTGCTCATGGCATGGTATAGGAGATGAATTGCACAAATCATGTAAAGGAAGCATGGCAATATCATCACAAGAGAAGCAAAAGCCAATGACCATCATCTCGTCATCTATGCCATAAGTGCAAATGGGATTGATTTTAATGGGGTATGCATAGTTACTATGTTGAGATTGTAATGAGGCAATATGGGAGATCTCACTCATAGCATATGACAAGGTCAATGCATTGTCAAACATGAAGTGACCAATAGAATTTTCACAAGATATCCTATGAAGCATAGCATCACAACTAGGCAACTCAACATGCTCATCATCATATTCATCATAAATAGGTAATTCAAGGCATGAAGAAGTTTCACTAGCATGAAGCATGGTAATAGGTGGGTCAACATCATGGGAGCAATCAAGGTCAAGAGAGTCCACTAGTGGGACAAGAGGAGCACCGTCACCTATGTTACCTTCGGAGCGTAGCTCATGTGTTGTAGGTGAGGTGTTGAAGATCTACTCGTTGTCATCTTCATCTTGATGGAACCATGTGGGGGGTGCATCATCGTCCACCATGGCCATCGGTTTTCCCATTGGAGGGATGGACTCGTCGGGGTTAGGCATGTCGTCATGTAGGAGACCTAGCACCAAAGAAGAAAACACACTAGGAGTAGAATTTAAGTCGTTAGGAATCATAGTGGCCTCACATGCCATCTCAACTACCTCACTCACTACGTGTTGTGGCTCACTCACTCCCTCAAGGATGCTCTCACTCATATGGTTGGTGGAGTCACTCAAATCGGGCTCAACCTCACATAGGATGTGTGGCATGCTCTCATGTGTGGGGCTAGTGGTGGTCACACTCATCCTCTCATAGGAAAT
This sequence comes from Triticum aestivum, assembly GCF_018294505.1. Taxonomy (NCBI): domain Eukaryota; kingdom Viridiplantae; phylum Streptophyta; class Magnoliopsida; order Poales; family Poaceae; genus Triticum; species Triticum aestivum. The sequence continues at coordinate 357,603,595 of NC_057798.1, read as the reverse complement.
GCTCTCAGTGTCACGTATGGTGGAGTCACTCATGTCACTCATGGGGTGGTGGCTCTCCTCACATGGCACTTGGGGCATTTCTTCATATGTGGGTGTCGGAGAGATGTTGGTGCAAATGTCTCCATGCGCGGTCGCGTAGCTTGACTCGGAGGAGGAGTCCAATGTGGGCACCGTCTTCATGTTGTTGAAGAGGTTCGCGCTCATAGTCGTGGTCGAAGGGGATGGCCCTTGCTCAACCGTCTTGTCGCCGTCTTGGTGTTGTAGGTCCATATGATGTGGCACCTCATAGCTCGTCTCCATGACCGAAGGGAGTTTCCCATGCTCGGCCATCTTCCTTGAGGGGCTTCCGAAGATGGAAGTGTCGCCCTCGCTTGTAGGTGGTCACCTTGGACTTGATTAAGTCGTTGTAGGCGTACTCGTGGGAAGTGGGCGAAGATGCCGTACGTCCAAAGGCGAAGATGCCTTGTTAGCACTTGGCGAAGATGCCGAAGTGGTTGTTGTAGCCATAACACCATCTTGGTGGTGCTCGTCTTGCGGTCTTCTCTTGTGCTTATGAAGCTTGGACTTGGCGTGAAGTAACGCTTGTTGGGACTTGTGCATTTGCGCTTGTGGAGCATCTTCATGATGATGATGTCGTTGTCGTGCTTGAGCTCCTTGCCATTCGTCGTCGTCGTGCACATGATGCTTGGAGGTGACTTGCCCTTCTTGACGATGTTGATCACGAATGTGATGGTGGTCGCCATGTAGATGTTGACTTGGACGACTTGCGCTTGCATCTTGTTTGTGCTCCGAAGATGATTGACTTGGTCGCCGCCGCCTTGATGATGACGAAGGGGAAGTAGACTTGATCAAGGCTCTAATCTCCTCCATCCTTGCATCTTGCTCCTCTTTATGTGCGGCAAGCTTCTTGTCGAAGTAGTCCCTTCTCCTTGCTTCGGAGTGATGAATGTTGATGGAGATGTTCTCGATGCGCTCTCGCAATCTTGATTGTGTGCCTTGCACTTGTCGTTGTAGATCGAAGATAGACGCTTTGGTGATGTAATTGTTCATGCCGTCGTTGTTGTCGAGGACCGGAGAGGAAATGCCTTGCCTATCCATCACAAGACTCGAGCAAATATGAGTGGGAGAAAGAGAAGAACTTATACCAATGTACCTTGACCGATGTTGAAAATGAATCAAGTTCACTCAAGTGCGGACAATGAAATAGCACTATTGGTACCAATCCTTGTCGGTTCTCACACCTACACAAGTAAAGCTTATAGTGGAGCTCGGTGAGGATAGTGGCACAAAAATTTAATGCAAAATGTTAGCAAGAGTCAATAATGTTGAAAGAGATTCACAAATTCGCAAGTGAAACAAGTAGACCAATAGCAATATGTGCACACGGAAACACACACACGGATAGATAAATGGGGTCGTGCAACCAAGGAATGAGCACAAAATGTGGAATCCACGGAAAACGCTCGTGTTGCACAACTCAAGAGAGACGCTAGCACGATTGCTCTATAGGCGGATACGACACTTGTGCACAACCTATAAGATGCAAAATGGATAAACTTCTATCCCAAGTATGCTATGTATGTATGGTTCCCGGTGTTTCTCTCAAGATGATCCAAGATGATCGGATATGACAATCTTATATGCAATGTGGTATGATGCTATGGCACTTGCTTACAAGCTTCTTTGCTCTCTTTCTTTTGCTTAAAAGCTTTATTTCTTTTTTTTCTATGGCCACTTTTGCACAATGCACAAACCAAGATAGCAATTGTGTATATGCGGGAACAAACTTGTGACACAAGATATGATACCAATATATGTACCACGATGATATGATATGTCTGCTATGGGAAGTATGATCACTAATGTGCACAAGTCACGTTGCCGGCCATACTCAAATGGCTAGTCTCGATAGGCAAGTAACGCAAAATGGGCTAGAGGTTATCAATGCAATGGCAAGGGTAATATGCAATGGAGGGATACCACGATACCAAGATGATATGGAGGTTACCGTCCGTGGCGATGATGAGTGGCGGTGTTCTTGATGTAGATACCAAGATGATGGAGTCTCTTCCCTAAGTAGCCGAAACACCTTAGGAAACGGAAAAACCGCGAACTCAAAAGCTCAAACGTCAAATGTCAAAATGGTGGTAGCGGAAAGTGGTGGTGGTTTGCACTTGGCAATGCGGAAGTGGAGTGACAGGCTATACACGTGTCGGAGTTGAAGTTTCCGTCCCTAAGTAGCCGAAACACCTTAGGAGACACAAGCCACAACTCAAACAAAATTGGGTTAAGTTGGGATTGGCGGAAGTGTATGGTGGGCACGCCTATGCGGGAGTGGTGGTGGTGGTTGATGAAGAAGCGTTTGTCCCTAAGTAGCCGAAACACCTTAGGAGACTCAACTCACTACTCAAGCAACCACTAATGCTATGGGGAACAAAATGGGTTAGGTTGCGGAAGTCGGTGGTGGCTATGCGGATGATATGGTGGAAGGCCTAGGCAAACTTGCCAAATTTTGGAAAATTTGATGGAGTCTAATTGTGTTGGTGGTATTTTTGTGGGATGGGGGATGTCAATAGCTTCAAAACAAGCTAAAGAATGTCAAAAACGGACTCCGGATGAATTAGTTATGGGCAAAATGGTGAAACTCGGAATGCTGAAACTGGGAGGGGCGGTAGTACCGCTCATGGTACTTAGCGGTAGTACCGCTCGGAGGGGTGGAAGTACCGCTCGTGTCGGGAATTTTCGCAGATTGACTCGGGGCGCGATTTTGGGGCGGAAATGGATGATTTCGGGGCCAAAATTGGATGGATTTCGTGGATGAGAAGAGGGGAAACTTGGGGGAATGCTAGATCCACTTGAAACCAAGCAAATCCACGGATCAAAATCAACAAAACATCATCAAACCAACAAATCACAAAAAAAAATTGGGGGCTCTTTTTGGTGGGGATTTTCGGATTTAGGACGAAAACAACAAAATCAAGCTAGAAAACACGGGGTAGGGGCTCCAAAAACGTGATGAACGTGGCTCCTGATACCAAGATGATGTAGGGCGGAACCCTAAGTGGTCGATCTTTCACGTTTGGAGGGATCCTACGGGGAATCACGAAGAACACGCGGAAGAACTAGAGGGAAAACACGGGGAGAACAAGAGAAACACTCAACCGACAAGTAATCAATCACACGAGTGCTAGATCACCGACAACATAGAGTAACATATGATCCACAATCAACAAAGGTAAGGATACAAAGGAACCGTTCTTCTCCGTACGGAGGCCTTGATGGTCTTCCCTAGAAAGGGGTCTTGAATCCGCTTGGGGGATCTTCTCCGAAGAGGTCCTGAGCTCCGAGGAGAAGTATCCAAGTGGATGAGCAAGGCTCTCACACAAAATATGAGCTAAACCTATGCTACCTTAACTAGGAGGAGGTGGAGGAGTATATATAGTCTAGAGCCACGAAGGGGTAAGTGAGGGCGAAGGGGTACACGGGCTCGGCCCAATACACTGTGCGCAGACAGGCCGGTTGTACCGGTCCAGGGGGCGGTTGTACCGCTGGTAGCTCATGCCGGGCGGAAGTACCGGTTGTGGGAGGCGGTACTACCGGTAGGAGGTCAGGCGCTGGCTTCTGGAGATGGACGTCGGAGGGGCCAGCGGTTGTACCAGTTGTCGAGGCGGTAGTACCGATCATTGGGTAATTAGCGGTACATCCGGTGCAGTACCGGCCTTGCACCGCACGATCACAGAATGGTGGCCGGTAGTTGGGCGGTAGTCGACCGGTTGTACCGCCCGGGCGGTTGTTGACCGGTTGTACCGCTCGTTCTGGAGCGGCCAGGTTCTCTTCCTCCTTCTCTTCCATGCTTGGCCTTGGTCCTTGGATTCTCCATGGTCGTCTCGGTCGTACCTGAGTATATGCAAGATCCATGCATGAGGTAGTAGCCATGTCTCACATGTAGAAAGTGAAGGTTCGGAGAGGAGCGAGTTCACCTTGTGTCCAATGGTGTATATTCGAGGTCTCGTCATATGTCCTCTTGGGGCTTGAAGAGTAGTCGGAGTGTACATGGGGATGAACGTGGGATGCTCCGCATCAGATGACATCATTGAAATTTTGCCCAAAGGCAATGCCCACAGTGTCGTTGGATCTTGGGAAGAACCGCCCGTAGATGTGGTGAGGGGATGGTTTGAAACCTGGTGGAGAAGGCCACCAGAGATGAGAAGAACCTCATCCACGACACCACCGACGAAGAGCTGGCACATATCGCCAAGAGGACAAAGGAGGCAAGAATGGCCGAAGGCACCAGTGTACTTGCTTTCATGGCAGCCAATATGGATGAAGAGGCTCGAGATGAACCAGTAAACGAGTCACTAGAAAGCCTTGCTAGAGACCAAGGTGAGGAAACTGTTGTGGAGCAGATAAGCAGGGAATCCCCTGCCTACTCCTGCAAGGAGAACTCACACCCTCTCGAGAGCTGCCTCCTGGGAGCCGGTCCACCCTTCGTCTTTGGGTGACGACGTGGCCGACAAGGACGCGAACGCCAAGGCTACCGGGTGGCAAGGATCTCAAAGGCAAGCCCGTCAGCAAGAGCAAATGTGAGGCAACCCTTTGGGGTAGCCAACTGTGTCGACTATTGGAGTAGTTGGGTCATCTTAGCCTCCCACACCCTTCGGTAACCAAGAAAGCCAGGACTTCCGCCCCGCCTCCTGCCTCTGGTACTGGATCTAGGGGCGGATATGACCTAGTGATGGCGAGGAGGACTGATATGTCCATTTTGCATCATGTTTTCCTACTGTTATTTATAGTTTTTTTAATCAATATAACACTTTGTCGAGCAATTATAATGCTTTTTCTCTCTTAATATGCAAGATTTATATTAAGAGAGAGATTGCCGGCAGCTGGAATTCTGAATCTAAAAAAGCTATGTCAGAGATATCTATTCTGCACATCCCTAAATGAGCTGAAATTTCACGGAAATTTATTTTGGAATAAATAAAAAATATTGGAGAAAAGAAGTACTAAAGGGGGCCACCCAGGTGCCCATGAGGCACCAGGGTGCGCCCACCCCCCCAAGGCGCATCCTGGTGTCTTTTGGGGCCCCTGGACAGCCTCTAGGGCCCATCTTCTGGTATATAAGCGCATTTTCCCTAGGAAAAAAATAAGGAGAGAACTTTCGGGATGGAGCACCGCCGTCTCGAGGTGCAACTTGGGCAGGAGCACTTTTGCTCTCCAGCGGAGCGATTTTGCCAGAGATGCTCCCCTCTCAGAAGGGGAAATCGAAGCCATCGTCATCACCAACAACCTTCTCATCATGGGAGGACCAATCTTCATCAGCATCTTCACCAGCACCATCTAATCTCAAACCCTAGCTCATCTCTTGTATCCAATCTTTGTATCAAAACCTCAGATTGCTACATGTGGTCTCTAGTAGTGTTGATTACATCTTGTAGTTGATGCTAGTCGGTTTATTTCGTGGAAGATTATATGTTTAGATCCATTATGCTATTTAATATCCCTCTGATCTAGGACATGAATATGATGTGTGAGTAGTTAGTTTTGTTCTTGAGGACATGGGAGAATGTGAATTTGGCATCGGTTCGATATTTTGAAGTCTAGCCATAAGTAATCATGTGAATTTGGTATGCGTTCGATATTTTGATGATATGTATGCTGTTTATTCTCTTAGTGGTTCCGTGTGAACATCGACTACATGCCACTTCATTGTCTTTGGGCCTAAGGTAATGCATTGTGGAGTAGAAATTAGATGATGGGTTGCTAGAGTGACAAAAGTTTAGACCCTAGTTTATGCACTATTCCGTAAGGGGCTGATGTGGATCCATATGTTTAATGCTATGGTTAGATTTATCTTAATTCTTCTTTCGTAATTGTGGATGCTTGCGAGAGGGGTTAATCATAAGTGGGAGGCTTGTTCAAGTAAGAACAACAGCCAAGCACCGGTCCACCAACATATGAAATTATCAAAGTAGCGAATGCGAATCAAATAAACATGATGAAAGTGACTAGATGAAATTCCTGTCACCTCAAGAACACTTTGCTTATTATAAGAGACCGTTCCGGCCTGTCCTTTGAAACAAAGATTATTGGGGTACCTTGCTGCACCTTGATTGGTTGTATCTGCATTGGTTTTTCCCTGAAGAGGAGAGGATGATGCAGCACAACAAAGGTTGGTATTCCCTAAGTTATGAAACCAAGGTTATCCAGTAGGAGAACCAAGTAGCAATATTGTTGCACCTCGGCTCAGAGAAACCGGAACGCCCTGTATTCTAGCCCAGAGATCGAGGAGATGACTCTGGAATATGACACTACTTGACATAGAACAAATCTGCTCTTATTACAAGAATACTATTACACGGGTCTGATGTTACAAAGAAGCACATCAGCACGGCGACACTACGCCTGTGATACTACACTTGATCTATGCTAGCAGCGGAACAACTCGCAGCAGCGGAAATCTTCTAGCAGAGGAACAACGACGAAGGTGGTGAACTCCACTCCGCAGGGACTCTGGCTGTGACACAATCTAGCTCGCTCAAATGGAAACCACAACAAGAAATCAAGCAATCACGGCATCACCTGCAATCTGGCATGACACGCCAAGTTAGTACATTGAATGTACTTGCAAGCTCACAACAACCAAAAACATCAAGGCAAGACAACAACATGGCATTAAGCAGCTTAATTAAATTAACAGCTACCATGATACAAGAACAACTACTAAGCATGATATGAAATTACTACAATACTGATAAATCACCATCTCAGATCTCCATAACCATATCTCTCTTGGCTAACCGGCCAAGCAATATACCATCTCGATCACCTCATGATCAAAACCAAATGGTGATCCTTCACGGATCACAAATGGACCAACCTCGTGGTCTTGGATCGGGTTACCTTGTAACCAAACGGTGATCTTTCTGGCGATCACAACCATAACCAACACTTGGTCTCAAACGGTGATCTTTCCGGTGATCACCACCATGACCAACACTTGGTCTCAAACGGTGATCTTTCCGGCGATCACCACCATGACCAACACTTGGTCTCAAACGGTGATCTTTCCGGCGATCACTACCATGACCAACACTTGGTCCCCAACATCATCATCAACATCCTGCCAATCTGTACTGCTCAAATATCGATATATAAATCACCTATAAGTCATTCTGTCATGTGAATGTTGATCGAATGGTGTGACCTAGTATGAACCCATGCCCATGACCGAGGACGCGGCTATCGATAGTTTAAACAAACACACTCTGCAGAGGTAGCGCACTTTACCCACACCACAGAACCCATGGCCTCGCACTCCCATTCAGGTGGACCAACGGTGTTCCGACAAAACTGATCTACTGCCATGACACTCTCCCGGCCACTCCGACTCACTCCCCACTGGGCTAGTCCTGGGTGGCCCCGTGTCTACCAAAGACACCAACGGCCACCGTCGTGGCCAAAACAATAAACCGTCCCAAACGGGGGCAAGTGCACATAGCAACAACAACGAGCACACAAGGCTTATGTCCGCCTACCTGATCAGGGTAGCGCGCGCCCATAACCTTCCCTCGTTGGAGGCACCGGCGAGATAAACGGCAATAGCATCGCATTTGGGCCTTTCCATAAAGTCAAATGTGGTTGCACTGGAGAAAGCCCGGTTCGGTGGCACCTGACCAACTTAATGACGACATTTATCCCCAAAAATAGAATTGTGATAACTGATACTCCGATAGCAACTATCAAACTATAATCCAAGTCATAGCAATATCCAACAAGTAATCTGAGCATACTATCCTCATATCAAAATACTCCAAAGATAGCATAATATTTCTATCATGATGAATCTAAAAACAATGCCTATACTACTCTAATAAACAGAACAAAGCTATCCAACTAAGATCCACACGTAAGCATCATCTCCGAAATTAATACTCCAAGCAACAGAACATCGACTAGCATCATGAAAATAATCATACTAACCACAAATAATCCAAAGGCAACATGACATCCAAAGTAATTCTCCAAAATATAATAACAGATATCATCATGAAAACAATCATAATATAAACCACTAATACTCCAATGGCAACATGATACTCATCAACTACAAACATAACTCCTAGTAATCCAAACAATAGCATGGCATCAACAAGATCAAAAATAATACTTCGAGAAAATGCCATGCACAGATTACAAGTAGCTAAAACAATATTTTAAACAAGTTTAAATAAATTAAACCATGTCACTACATTACAGTGATGCAAATGGAGGGTGTGGCTTCCCTGGGGTGGAAGAAATCACCGGGAGAAAGTGCGATAAACTCGCGGAACGAAACGCCGAAAAACGTTCTCTCTTGGAGGGGGCTGAATAAGGGCAAGGGAAAATGGTCATTTTCAGAATGTTAACACATGGTGAAAGTGATTTCGTCAGAATGGGCTCGACGAAACAAAGAAGTAGGCTTTGGAATCACCTGATTTGCAGCTATGGTTAAAAAGATATAAGGGTTTGATTGCCAGGGACCTATATGTAAAAAATTATCCACAAATAACTCCTTGACTGGAAAAATAGAAAACGTATTTGACAGAATACGCTTTCACTTAACTGACATGGCAAAGCGGGGCCGGCTCCTAGGACGCTGACATGTGGGTCCCACGGGCTATGGGGCCCATCACTTATCCACGTCAGCGGGCTGAGTTAGTGCCTCAGCCACTGAATGGCAGGGCCCGCGGGTAGGGGGCCCACCTGGCTCCTGGCTCCTTCTTCCTCCCGCTGCTCCCCCGACAGGAACAGAGGAGAGGGAGTAGGGCGAGAGGCCGGCGACGGTCTGGCTGGCTCCGGCCACCTGAGGCCGAGGCGAGGTCACCGGCATGCTCAGCATGGCCTGCCGCACCCGTGTAGAGGAGACGCCGGAGAGGAGCGGGGTGACCATGATGAAGAGGGGACATAAACGGCTCCGGTGGCGGTTGACTTGGGGGCACGGCCAGTCGGGCACTCCGGCGAGAGGGAGAAGAGGTGGGGCGGACCGCCGGAGCACTAGGAAGAGATTGGTGAGGTCAGGGAGGAGGGGGGAGGCTTGGTTCACGCTGATTTAAGCCGGAGGGGGTGGTGGCCATGGCGGCTATGGGGGTCCATGAGAGCTTCTGGAGCTCGGGCTAGTGGTCGGGGAGGGAGCTGGGAGTGAGGCGAGGCTGGTGAGGTGCTCAAGAGGACTCAGGGATGGCTATATATAGCCGGGGCACGTCCGATCGAAGCTCTGCCGGCCACATCGATCATGGGGAGGGCGCGGGAACACGTCGAGCGAGAGAGCGGACGAGCTACAGCGCGCACAGGGCAGCAGGAGCCAAGGGAGTGGCAGAGGAAGAGGCCGGGCGCCATTAATGCGCTGTCGGCCACACAGCTCCCGTGGGCGAGCAGCGACGAGCGCCGACGAGGAGGCTTCGGGAGAGGGAGATGAATCCAAAGGGACGGCGATGATGTGGGCCAGCTGCTGGACATGCTCACGCACGCGAAGAGGACGGGAGGAGGAGGGGTCCAGCACAAACAACCACTAGACGCGGCCACTACACCCACAGCGCATGCACAGGCACGCCATTGTCGTGGTCACTGCGTGCACTTGCATCAAGAAGGGCCAAACGACTGGTAAATGTTGTCTAGTGGTAAGTCCTTCGAAGGGTGGTTTCAACTATGGCGGTAGTTTGGTTAAAACTGCTACGGTTAAATGGTAATCATCCTCTGAAGTTTAATGCAGTAAACTTGATCAATTAAATGTGATCAACAGAGATATGCTATGGGTCAAACGTTATCTCTGGGGTGTTTAGGCTATGAAGGATTACAGTGCTGGGGAGTTTGAGGAGAAATGGAGCAAGATTTAATATAGTTGCTTTGCAACTGCCAAATCTGGTCAGAAACTAAACTTGGATGATGCACTCACATGGGGAAGCACCTTGGGCTAAGATTGGGCAAAGCTTGATTATTTGGACACATGAAGATGCTGTAAAAAGATCATGCCAAATGGACAAGCCAAAATGGCACTTGCTTCACAAACATCATTTCTGTCTAGAAACTTGGATTAATTTTGGTGATCAAATGGATAATTGAAATGATGCAAAATTGGGTGGAGAGATGTTTTATGGTTATAAGAATGATCTGGTAATTTATCAGGATATTGAAGCAATATTAAATACACTTGCTTCACAACCTGAAAATATTGCCAGAATCAAAGATTTGCTCATGTGTTCACATAGATGATTGGATGGGGCTGCAAATGCGTGGAGGGGGTAAAAATGAGCACATTAAGGGGTGTGCAAAAGTTCAACTCATTTGGGTACTCCTAGCTAGTACTTCCTTCACAAAGCCTTCTGTCTAAAAGAAACTTTGAATATTCACTAAGGAAGATTGGCTAGGCAAATAAAGTTGAACTTGTGCATGAGGCAATTATTTGGACATATAATCATGCCCAAAAAGGTTGGGAGCCACTAGGAAAGATATAAATGACACTTCCTTCAAAAAGTGTCGTTCAGGGGAGAATAGAAAAAGGAATATTGGGGAATTATTTTTGAACTGGCCAAAGAAATGGTTGTGGGCATATTTGAGCTATATATGACCCAAAGGAATTATGAGAATTATTTGGGGATTTTTGGATGGACAGAAATATAGGTTGCTTCACAACCTAGGGCAGATAGGGTTATTCCTTTAATCGAAAAAGGAATATTCCCTAGAAAAAGATTTTAGGGTTTGGTCAAGGAGTGACGTCACATGATCTTGGCAAGGTTTTGAGAATGATGAGCCACTTGGGAGGAGGAATGAGGATGATTTCCCAGGTGGCAAGGCCACAGAACCACTCCAAAAAGAAAAACAGAGCAAAAACCAAATAAATCAGAAGAAAAAGAAAAGGGCCAAAAACCAGGCTGTTAAAAACCTCCCCCCTTAATAAATCTCGTCCTCGAGATTTGGTTGCTCCAGGAACAAGTATGACTTGAGGACACCATTTCCAACTCGGGTATCCTTCTTCCTTTATTTATTGTTCCCACACGAATTTCAGTTGATCAACTTACCTTGCTCTGGGGTGGTCTTGCTTCACCTTTCCCCAAATTCTATGGGTTTTCGCTCACATACTAAATCCTTTTACTGAAGTGAATTTGCTCATATCTGCGGTGATATCCAATGGATCTGAGCATAGGTTTTTCCTTTGGTCATGAAACCTTTTTACTTCCGCCATGGGGTTGCTTCAAATAAATGCAGGCCTTCTTGGTTCAATAAATGCTGAGAATTATCATGGCCATATTCTGATGGGATCTACTGCTCATAGGTGGCATTGATTTATCTTGATTTATTTCTTTCGCTCGAGCATGAGAAAGATTTGACTGCCTTCTGTCGGGAGCGATATAACGGTGCATGGAGTTATAGATGTGTCATCCCTCAAATATTTACATCTGGAGACTGGCCTGACGGGGGCTGACGGACAAATGATTTTCCTGACAGAGTGATCATGTACTTGATTCCGTCGGTGAGTATACCAGGTCTGAGCTGATTGTTCGGCTTTTGGATTTTTTATCATGTGGTTGATATACCCATTTGTGGTAATAGGATGTGATATGCTTTAACACTGCCGCTGAGGTCAGACTGCTGAGGTTGCAATAGAATCTTGGATCTGACAGAACAGACTTGTACATTCCACACTAACCATGTCAAGCGGGTCAGTGGGATATGAAAAATCCTTGTAAACAGAGTAGGCTGCTGAGAGTATGCCTTTGGGGATCCATATGGAATAATGGCCTCCAGCTGACTTGGGTATCCAGACCCTGATGGTCGTGCAAAAATCATCATACCTTTGCGGTCAGTCTCATCCTTTTTACGGTCATGATTTTCTTTGTTATGATACCTTTCTGAAATAACTTGACCACACATGTCCTTGATTCTTCGTATGACCATGGACGTGATTAGTGCAATATTTTTGACATTATTCCTTGTGCTTGTTTTTCCGATCGATGTCCGCACATGCATGACATATACCCGGGGTTTGTAGCTGTACGGAGCTCATTGCTGAGGCCAATCCTACAAGAAGGTGACAAGGTTTCATGATATCACCTTGTCTGGTGTAGGAAAAATGCCTTTGATGACCATTGTCAAGACTGTTGATTCTGTGATGTCATCTCCAAATATTGTCGATCCTTGTATTTCATGAGATGTATCTCTACTTATCTTTATTTTCCTTTGCCTGACTTGCGAGGTTGTGTGGTCCTTACTTTCCTTAGGTAAATCTGCTGGATCTTTGCCGCATCTTGTATGAGTTACTGATATGACTGGGGATGCATGCTCACCATATATAAGAAGGATATGCCACTGATCACTTGATCCTTGTGGTAGGCATATGTTTTGACTGAATTTTACCTCTGATAAAATTATTGCAAGTCTGGTCCTTGAACTATACTGCCATACATTTGCAACTCATCATATAATCGCTAAGGATGGTGCAACATTGTCGTACTGACGCGGACTGGGTCTCTTACGAGCAAAGCCATCCTAGTAGCTTGCTGAGGAAGACTTGTTGACTTCTGCTCAAATATTTTTTCTAGGTATCATGTAGAAGAAGGCTCTATAGCTTACACGCGAAGCTTGCTCCGATTATTGTGTTGGAGAAGGCTGAGTTCTGTACTTGAAAAGCTTATCCTCAGGTTTGCTTGTTGAGAAAAAATCATTTCCGTCTATCAGAAGCCTTTACTGAGGTGTCTTGCTGTGAAAGACTGGGTATCATGGGCCGGAGATTGTTCACATATCATGCTGAGGAAAATTGAGGAGCCTTGCATCATAAATTTGTTCCGACAGCGTGTGGAAGAAGACTGAGTTTCTTTTATCCAAAACTTCACACTGATATGCAGACCAAAATCCATACACACGCCCATAATATTCCGAGGCTGATTATTTGCATGGGAAAAATGGTTTGACTGTCTTGCTTGAGCATATCACATTCTGACTTTATTTCGGATGATTACATATTTCAAGCATCATGCATTATTGAGCCAAAACTTTGTATATGATCCATACCTCTGTCTGAAAATATATCGTTGGTCTTGCACCTGACTTGTCTTTCTGCTGGCTGGATCATTACTACTATGAGAATTTTGTACTGATGTAGACTCGATGCTGATAGTCAATCCAATACACCATTGGTATTCTGAGAAAATATTAATGCTATAATGCGGTTGACTGGGTAGACAATAATGTCTAGCTGAGCTTCTTTCAAAACCTTCAAATCCTTATTGCTTCTTTGAGTCCGGTGTCGGTGGATGAGCAACTCTTTATAGGGGAAAAATAATGTAACACCGGGGCCCAAAAAGGAAGAAGCAAAAGAAAACTCAACTAAACGAAAGCACACAACAACAATCAATTCACACACAATCAATGTCACATATTACTGCTAGTCAGACAATATGCATGCCTACTTAAGCACACAAATCTTGGGGGATCTCCGGTTCTATGATCTAGCATGCTGTGACGATGTGCACGAGGACGAATAAATGTGTGGAAGAGTTGGTGTAAACATCGCTACACCAAGTGCTAGCTTAGCCAGGTAGCAACCTGGACTAGCTCAGAGGAAAGGACGCACTCGGTAACCATGTAGTGGGACACGAAGGTCACAACCACATTATTATCAAGCGGACGGAAAAAGATCTGTACTCATCCAAGAAATAGGATAGCGGGGAAAAGCTGAGGCAGCTGACATTGCACTTTCTTGATAACTAAGATAATTAAGGGTTGCCAACACGACAAAATAAAAGAATGATCCGGGATAGAAACATGTCCATAACCGAAATGATAAATGGGACTGAAAGAAAGACATCGGCGCGATGCCTGAGCACCATTTTTGCAAATAGTGTCGGGATAACTTGGCATCACTCTGCTGGGATAGAATTGACACCAGACACCGAAAGAAAAAGGAACTGGAGAAATGCAAAGGTTGAGCTGTAGTGGATCCGAGCCGATGCCAGCTACACTCACCAGATAAACCGTTAGTAACAATAATAAGGCTATATGCATGCTATGCAACAAACAAATGCAACAACCAAATCCAATCATCAAGCTAGACTCTATACTACCGATTTCTACCTGTTTCTACCGCTCGCGCTGACTAGGGCGTCCTACAGCCAGACCTGCTCTGATACCAAGCACTGTGGCACCCGGCTCAGAGAAACAGGAATGCCTTGTATTCTAGCCTAGAGATCGAGGAGAAGTCTCTGGAATACGGCACTGCATGACATAGAAAAATCAACTCTTTTTGCAAGAATAATAATACACGGGTCTGATGTTACAAAGAAGCACATCAGCAAGGCGACACTACGCCTGCGATACTACACTTGCTCTATGCTAGCAGCAGAACAACTCAAAGCAGCGGAAATCTTCTAGAAGAGGAATAACGACGAAGGTGGTGAACTCCACTCCACAGGGACTCTGGCTGGGACACAATCTAGCTCGCACAAACGGAAACCACGACAAGCAGTCACGCCAGGTCAGTACACTGAATGTACTTGCAAGCTCAGAACAACCAAACACATCAAGGCAAGACAACAACATAGCATTAAGCAGGTTAATTAAATTAATAGCTACCATTATACAATAGCAACTACTAAGCATGATATGAAAATACTATAATACTGATAAATCACCATCTTAGATCTCCATAACCATATCTCTCTTGGCTAACCGGCCAAGCAATATACCATCTCAATCCCCTCGTGATCAAAACCAAACAGTCATCCTTCACGGATCACAAACGGACCAGCCTCGTGGTCTTGGATCAGGTTACCTTGTAACCAAATGGTGATCTTTTCGGCAATCACAACCATAACCAACACTTGGTCTCAAACGACGATCTTTCCGGCAATCACTACCATGACCAACACTTGGTCTCAAACGGTGATCTTTCCGGCGATCGCTACCATGACCAACACTTGGTCCGCAACATCATCAACAACATCTTACCAATATGTACTGCTCAAAATATCAATATATAAATCACCAATAAGTCATTCCGTCATGTGAGTGTTGATCAAATGGTGTAACCTAGTACGAACCCATGCCCATGACCGAGGACGCGGCTATCGATAGTTTAAACAAACACACTCTGCAGAGGTAGCGCACTTTACCCACACCACGGAACCCATGGCCTCGCACTCCCATTCAGGTGGACCAACAACGTTCTGACAAAACCGATCTACTGCCATGACACTCTCCCGGCCACTCTGACTCACTCCCCACTGGGCTAGTCCTGGGTGGCCCTGTGTCTACCAAAGACACCAACGGCCACCGTCGTGGCCAAAACAATAAACCATCCCAAACGGGGACATATGCACATAACAACAACAACGGACACACAAGGCTTATGTCCGCCTACCTGATCAGGGTAGCGCGCGCCCATAACCTTCCCTCGTTGGAGCCACCGACGAGAGACACGGCAATAGCATCGCATTAGGGCCTTCCCATAAAGGCAAATGTGGTTGCACTGGAGAAAGCCCGGTTCGGTGGCACCTGACCAACTTAATGACGAAATTTATCCCCAAAAATAGAATTGTGATAACTGATACTCCGATATCAACTATCAAACTATAATCCAAGTCATAGCAATATCCAACAAGTAATCTGAGCATAATATCCTCATATCAAAATACTCTAATGATAGCATAATATTTCTATCATGATGAATTTGAAAACAATAACTCTACTACTCCAATAACCAGAACAAAGCTATCCAGCTGAGATCCACACGTAAGCATCATCTCCAAAATTAATACTCCAAGCAACACAACATCGACTAGCATCATGAAAATAATCATACTAACCACTAATAATCCAAAGGCAGCATGACATCCAAAGTAATTCTCCAAAATATAATAACAGATATCATCATGAAAACAATCATAATATCAACCACTAATACTCCAATGGCAACATGATACTCATCAACTACAAACATAACTCCTAGTAATCCAAACAATAGCATGGCATCAACAAGATCAAAAATAATACTCCAAGAAAATGCCATGCACAGATTACAAGTAGCTAAAACAATATTTTAAACAAGTTTAAATAAATTATACCATGTCACAACATTACAGTGATGCAAATGGACGGTGTGGCTTGCCTGGGGTGGGAGAAATCACTGGGAGAAAGTGCGAGAAACTCGTGGAACGAAACGCCGGAAAACATTCTCTCTTGGAGGGGGCTGAATAAGGGCAAGGGAAAAATGGTCATTTTCAGAATGTTAACACATGGTGAAAGTGATTCCATCAGAACGGGCTCGACGAAATGAAGAAATAGGCTTTGGAATCACCTGATTTGGAGCTACGGTTAAAAAGATATAAGGGTTTGACTGCCAGCACTACAAAAAAAAAAGACACATCCATGACATTTTGGGCTGAACTAATTTTTTTTCTGTCATACATATGACACTTCTATGACGATAATTGTGAAAAAACCCAGTATCATCATAGATGTGGTGGGCTCCTACTTCTATGACAAAAAATCATGACATAAAATGGGCTTTTCGTCCTAGGCGGGCCGGAGACGCAGCTGCATGACATTCTTTGGGCCGTCCATGATGGAATAAACCGTGGTAGAAGCGAGGGCGAAGAAAATTTCGGGGAGTTCCCGGTTACGGTGGGCGGTTGGGGGCCAAGCGATGCGCGCTTCTCTCGTACACGTAGGCGCATGTGTGCGAGGTGTTGGCTCTAACAGAACCCGAGCGAGGTGTTGGGCTCTAACTGAACCCGAGCGATTGCACTGCAGGCTACGCGTTACTGAACCCGAGCGATCGATCGATGGCTGTTAACTGAACCCGATCGAGTGATTCCTTCACTACTGCTGCTAACTGAAGTCGATCGATTCTGCCTCTCTGGATGAACAGTGAGCATTGCGTGGGGGGGGGGTTGGATGAACAGTGAGCGGTGGCATTGCCTCTGGATGAACAGGACCCCGTGGTGTGGAGGGCTTGATGAACAGTAGACGGTGGATGGGTGCCCGTGGAGGGGTGGTTGAAAAGTAGCCGGTGGAGTAGCGCGCGGTGGAGGCTGGTTGAACAGGAGCCCGTGGAGGCTGGAGGAGGTCGACGGTAGCCCGTGGAGGCTGGAGGAGGTCGACAGTGGAGATGAATAGTACCCTATGGAGTCCCGTTTTGCGGTACGCCACACCCCTCCCGATGAACAGGACCCCTGTTTCGACCGTAGCACTCCAACACAAGAACGTTTCGTCCGATTTGCGGTACGCCACACCCCTCCAGATCAACAGGACCCCCGTTTCGACCGTAGGAGGTCCCTTTCGTCCGTTTGCGGTACGCCACACCCTTCCCGATCAACAGGACCCCCGTTTCGACCGTAGGATGTCTGTTTCCTCCGTTTTGCAGTATGCCAGACCCCTCCCGATGAACAGGATCTCGTTTTGAACGTGGCCGGTTGAACACAAGGCCGTTTCCTTCGTTCTGTGGTACGCCAGGCCTCATTTCCATCGCTTGTTCCGTCCAAGCCCTCCCGATGAACACGACGACACATTCCGTTCTGACCCAGCCGGTTGGCTCCCACGCGTTTCGTTACCTCCCAGTGAACACGATGCATTCTGTTGCCCCATGAACACGACGCATTCTGCTGCCTCCCCATGAACATGATGACGACGCTGTTTCTCCGTTCCGACCCAGCCATGTACACGAGCCCTGGCTGTACGTATGCGCGAGTAGGCGTTCGAGACCCCGCCCGTATGTACACATACGTGGCCGTATTTTCTTTCTTGCACACTGGCCGTTGTACGTACGTGTACATGCTACGTGCACGCCTCTACTACGACACGTGCGCGCCTCTAGATCGACCAGTATATATGTACATACACGTTCGGGACTAGAATGACAACGCTACGTACGCTTCGACCAGGTGGGTCCCGACTGTCAGGCACTTCCTTGCGTGCAAAGATGTAGCTTGTGGGTCCCAGCAGTCAGGGGGGTGAATCGTTTTTTTCGGACGCACTTCCTTGCGTGTGAATATGTAGCTGGTGGGTCCCAGAAGTAAGGGGGAAACGTTTTTTTTCGTGAAATACGGTGGCCCGTCCGATGGGTCCCCACTATCAGGTGGAGGAATAATTATTTTGTGCATAATAAGGAGGCACTTCCTTGCTGCGGCTGTGGACCCAGCTGTCAGCCTCTCCTTGTACAGTCCACGTCCAATGGAAGCCGTTCCTTGACCACGTTGACCACGCCGCGCCGAGAGCACCAGGGCGGTGGACGATGGCGAGGCCTAGGAAGGGGACGACACGGAGCCGGGGAAGATGCGGCAGTGGATGCCCACGCGTAGAGGAGTATGAGGGTTCACTCGTTGGGCTGCGGTGTGAGGCTGCCATCGCCGCAGAATAACAGGGGGTGTGGGTGCGTAGAGGGATGGCCTGGCTAGCGGTTGGAGTAGAAGGGGGCGGTGAGGCCTCCGCGGCATCACAGCCGGCCACGGGCGGCAGGAGCAGGCGGCACAACCGGTGCTGCTTTGGGTGGCTGTAGCAAGAAGACCAGAGGTTGAAGAAACACTACGGCCATTGGATGGACATCGTACGGTCACTTGGGCTAGAATCATTCATATATTGACTAAAGTTGACAAAGGCCTCTGTCCCAGTCAATTTAGTAGGCCCACAAGTCAGCCTCCCACCAAGGTGGGTCCCAGCTATCAGGGGGTATTCAATTTTTTGTGTGTAATAAGGAGGCACTTCCAGTGGGTCCGAGCTGACAGCGGGGGGAATGTTTTTTTCGTGAAATACGGTGGCCCATCTGGTGGGTCCCAGTAGTCAGGGGGAAATGTTTTTTTCATGAAATACTGGTGTCCTGTCCGGTGGGTCCCTGCTGTCAGGTGGAGGAATAACTATTTTCCGCGTAATAAGGAGGCACTTCCTTGCGGATGTCGTGGACCCATCTGTCAGCCTCTCCACATACAGTACTCTTCCGATGGAAGTCGGTCGTTGACCACATTGACCACGCCGCGTCGAGAGCACCAAGGTGCTGGACGACGACGAGGCCTAGGAAGGGGACAACACGGAGCCGGGGAAGACACGGTAGTGGAAGCCCGCGCAGAGACGAGTACGAGGGTTCACCGGTTCGGCTGTGGTGTGAGGCTGCCGTCGCTGCAGAATAACAGGGGGTGTGGGTGAGTAGAGGGATGCCCTGGCCAGCGGTGGGAGTATTAAGGGCGCTGAGGCCTATGCGGCAGCACACCGGCCATGGGAGGCGGGAGCAGGGGGTCCCGCCGGCGCTGCTTTGGGGTTGGAGCAAGAAGATCAGAGATTGAAGAAACACGACGGCCATTGGATTGACATCCAACGGTTACGTCTGCTAGAATCGTTTGTTGACA
Organism: Triticum aestivum; assembly: GCF_018294505.1. Lineage (NCBI taxonomy): Eukaryota > Viridiplantae > Streptophyta > Magnoliopsida > Poales > Poaceae > Triticum > Triticum aestivum. The sequence continues at coordinate 357,584,225 of NC_057798.1, read as the reverse complement.
TGTATAATAACTAAAAAAATCTTGCATACGCGTCAACTAAACAGGCCCTAAGTCGGAGCACTCCCTATTTTTTCAATAATTTATATATAGCTCATGGCAACTTGTTATGCAATTTATTGCAGCCGGTTTTTTGGTTGGCTAGGGCCAATTTCTCATATTTCTATGGGTTCCAAACTATTTTTAATACCGAAATGTCGAGCCATATTTAAAGTACTTTGAAGATATATTTAAATTAGGTTAATGCCCAGTGAAATAGGAATCTGAAAATGCGAAAAAATTCAGAAATTATAAAGTAATTGCCAGTTTGTCATCTGTTTTTATATTTACAACCCATTTCATATTACTTTCAAGATTTGCAGGCGTCTTGAAAGAGTTGCAACCCATCAGGGCGTAGAAAAATAAGTAGGCCTGGATTGGGTATTCTTCAGAACAAATAAACTGGGCTCATTTTCACAAAGAAAAAATAGCTGGGCTGGTCACATGGTGAACATAAAATATAAGCCTGGGTTAGATGGGCCATAGCCCAGTTCAAACCCTGCTCCGTCTCAACATTAACAAAAAAAATACTGCTCGAGTAGCTACAACCCAGGTGTCAGCCGATCTTGTGTTGTTCTCTTGTCTATTGACTATATACGCTCACAATGTCGTGGGTCCCAGATGTCAGGAAAACACTAGGAGGAAGCATTTTATTTTTCCATACACTGACGTGGTGGGCCCCTACTGTCATCCTCTCCACGTACTTCTACCGATTCCTGTTGTTTGTTGACCGTGTTGACAACGCGAGAGGGCGGCGCCACGGCGAGCGCACCAAAGCACGCGGAGGACGTCAGCGTTAACAATTTAGGAGACGGTGGGGCGGCGATGCATGCGCTGAGGCGCAGCCAGCCATGGGAGGCGGAAGCAGGCGGCCCCACCGGTGCTGGTTTGGTTTTGGCGGCTGGAGAAAGACAGGACTGAAGAAACATGACAGACTGTAAAAGCAGCAGGAGTACTTAACAACCTTAACTGAAACCAGCAGGGGCACTTAACAACCAAAGCTGAAAGCAGTATGAGTACCTATAAAGGTTCAACCGTACAAAGCACGCCTCGGATAGTGCTACTTTGCCTACAGTTAACCAAGGGTGAGGCCGCCAAGCCCCAGGACAAGGCCCAGGCGCCACCCCGCGCATCCACAACCTTCTGAAAGCGGCTTAATAAACAGGATATTCGCTTTAGAGCCATGGAAAAGCATGAACATAATCTTCTGTCCTATTCTCCAAGATGGACGGGCCTTCATTATTTGAGACCACCCATGAATAAGTATCTTTTCACCTCCAAGGGGAATTGAGTAGGTCGACATAAACATCATGTTGTGACCAAGTGCAAGTCTGACCCGACCATGGTCAGGCATCTGTATTGGAATAATAGAACTGGGCAGTTCCTATTTCAAGAAGATCACAGTTGTAAAACTGTGTATAAGCAATAGTTTATGAACAACATATATAACAGAAAAAAGCTCATACCATAAGTTTCTCGACACAGTTGGACCTGTTCAACGAGTGCAGCAGTGGCACACATATCCCATGTGGCCTTCCACCATTGAAACGCCCCACAAGGACCTCAAGACGATCAATAAAGTGTAGGAACTTGTGGATGTCGATCCAGTCAACTTCAGTGCCATCAGTAACAACCGAGTTATTACAGAGTAACAAACGAGCGGACTGCTTAACTCTAAAAAAACCTACATGTGCCACCAATTATAAGAAAATATTAGTTAGAAGTAGCATCTTCGTGAGAGATTTGTTGCTACTTCTAAAATTAAATTGTGATTAGTTAGACAGAATAGGTGGATTAAGAAGTAATCGAGGCAACAAGCAAGAACCAGATACAAAACTAACATGTATGAACAATTGGAACGACATCGGGGTGGAAGATCGCAGTGAAGATGAGACCAGGTTCTGCTATTTCCATCAACATTCGTGCGCCTACTTTCAGTCTGTAACACTTGATAAAGTTTATCCAAGTTTGGCCATAAAAAAGCAACGATCTTCTTGGTTCATGAACACAACTCAGAACTTATATCCATGGCTTGTCTTCACTGTGACCATTAAACTAGTGTATTCAGTTATGGCAAGGCCTAGCATCTTGAGTACATGTGTTCTGGCAGAGCAAATAATACATTGCAGGAAAAATAATATGAGAACACAGCATGTTCAAAAAAACCCCACCCTCCCAGATAGAAAAGAGGATTCTAGGAACATACTGTGCGCGTTTCAAAATGCTGTGTTAGGATGAGAAGGAACAAGTGTGCCGTCTCACCGAGGGCGCAGAAACCTGTAGGGTACTCGCACTTTGGGCACCGCACGTGAAACACAATAGATTCACTAGGAAGAAAAATGCATCAACGGTTGTGGCTGCCATCCTAGGATTACCTGCGACCAAGGGACTTGGATTTATCGGGGATGGATGAAGAATTCGTACCTAGTTCTCCATGAGAAAACCCTATGCAATCGCCGAGAGGGGGTTTTCTCTGAACAAGCAGGCGAGGGAGAAGGGGATTCAACCCTGGTTAAATATTGCCACTTTGTCCATCCAGCTTACTGCTAAAGCTGGAAAGGGGGGGTTGTGATTTGACGGCTCATTGGGCATTACTGCGGCGCTACGACCGGGGTGTGTCTACCGTGAAGTTGTGCACTCTAATTTGTGCATATGGCACATGGACCTAGTTGTCGGTTGCCCCACATATCAACAAAAGGAAGTAGAAAGACAGGAGTAACTGGTTACACATAAATATATTTTTTGACAGAGAGATACTCCCTCTGTAAAGAAATATACAAATTTGTTATATCACAGGCTCACCTTGCCGAGAAATATAGTCCCTGTGCAACGCACGAGCATTATGGGGGTTCAGCTTTTTTTATGGGGGTTCAGCTGAGAATATAATACTCAGATAGGCTCACGGTTCTGGACTTTGGGCCGCAGGCTGTCCCTGCATGTTTGGGGCCCATGTGTTCTACCTCAGCGCTTTTCATATTGCAAGCGATCTGTACGACGCTGGTTTTAGATGCTGTCGCAAGGCGAATACACGAAATTGAATAAAGCACGACAGCTGTTGGAATGAAATCGAACGATAGTTCCTAACCAGCAATCAGAGTTGCAATTCTATCAACGATATACCATGTGATAAATAATACTGTCGTACTACTTATACACACAGGACACTTGTTTCACCATGCCAGATTATTACATCAAAATCTCTCGGAGGATAGATCAGCTCGGCAGTTGAGTGCTGCTACTGAAGAATTTCAAAGTTGATTTGGACCAGCTCTCCTTGCCGAGAAATTTTGATTTTGACATCATCCCCTACCGCAAGATATGATTTAGATTTGAACCTTGACCATGCTTTAGCATCAATCATCATGCGACCATCCTTTGTACTTACGGTATATTGAGAAGGTTCATTCACACCAAGGCTGCACATGGTAAGAGAAACTTGGCCGCGGTCGCCCGGATTGTTGAACGACTCCCTCGTTGCTCTAGGAATTCTCTGTTTGCAAACAAGAAGACATACCCAAACAGTTAGATCAACACAGGGAATCATGTGAAACAACATGGAAAGAAAAAAGAATGAAGCACTTGGGCGGCCAATGCTTACCAAGAAGGTGGACATGTCGGTTTTTGTAAGGACTTTGGTATATGAAGTACAAACTGCAGCCAGTCTGTTGCCGGTGCAACTGCACGGGCCGGAGAAGATGCAAGTGCAAGTGTTGGTGCAGGTGCCGAAGCCGCTGCTGCTGCCGGAGATGGTGCTCCATGTAGAGCTGGTGCCGGTGTCGGAGCAGGTGTCGGTGTCGATGCTCGATCCTCCGGTAGATCAGACTGATCCGCTGACGCGGTCGGTGCCCAATCCTCAGCTGGATCAGACTGAGCTGCTGCCGCTGTCAGTGCTAGAGAAACTGCCAGTGTTCGATCTATTGCTGAAGGTGGTACCGATGTGCGAGACAGCGGCAATCGTGTCTGGTCTGCTATGATCAGCTTTCTAACTTCCCTAGGATCCGTGACCGTGATCCAGTTTTTTCTTCATTTCTTTTAAACGCGAGAAGGACTAATTGTGGCATTTTTGTTAAACCAAACTACAGTTCATCATAGGGATTCAGCTTGTACTCAGACAACATACTGATCCAATTTTTTCCAGTAATATAAATGATGGATAGTGCCTTTGTTACTGACACGACATAAGAAGTGAAACTTGCAAAAATAGCCATCGTAGAGCAAACGAAACGGTTTATTCAGTGATGAATGTCACATGGCAAAACCTGCATCATAAAATTGCAGGAAGAGAAAGAAAACATGACATTAAATCAATAAGATTTAGACAGTAAATCAATAAGTTTTACTTGATGTGACATGAGTGAATCCTTACCAGGAAATCACTATGTTGAAGTACTAAACAGAAGATTGATCGTCCAACTACGTGTGGCATGCAGGGGCCCCACCTACTCCCATAAGCAGGACAGTCCAAAGGTCGTGACAAATCATATGGACCGAACATCCATGGGACTGGAAATCCTGGTGGGTGCGATAAGCCCTGCAATGCATACAGATATTGGAGTGTAACCATAATTGATAAACCGTCCTCACAAAAAATATGATCTGGATACTTGAAAATATACAGACTGAATTGAGTGGACAGACATTAACATAGACTATTCTCAGGACTGACCACACACCAAAAGCGGCAGTACTAATAAACAATACAGGGTTCACAAACACAAATCAAGTACTGAACAATAGTACATACTATAGACAAGCAAAGTTGCAGTAACTAAACTCTGTAGACTATTTCTTGCCATCGACCTACGGGATGAACCCTGCATAACTGACTAGGCCATGGACTTCGTGTGAGATGTCTACATGCACCATAACCATCTTGTCAACCTTGGAGAACCTAACAGAGTGGAATTTCCACTCATAAACATGATGATGAAGACATGCCGCATTAGATTTGTTGGGAAGCTTTACAAGAACCACACCCTTCGTAATCGAAGGCACAGCCAGGAAATTGTTGTGGTCAAGTACAGCCTCGAGAACACGCCTGACAACAAAGGTACAGGAAAACACTTGTTCAGGACACATGGCGACATGGACACAACAGCTGGATAGTTCAGCAGTAGAACTCATCATCAGGTCTTCCAGTTAACATGTCATGACTTTGAGAACTTCATCTCCACCGCGGAGCTGGTTCTAATTCAAACAGAAACCATATTTTATTACTACCTCCGTTCAGAAATATAAGATGATTTTCGATATTATACTCCATATGCGACAGAAATGAGTGAACAAAGACACTAGAACATGTCTTCAAAGGCATGAGAGCAGAGGGATTACTTGCAATATCCATAACACAAGTTACTGAGGCAAATATACCCTCTTCAAAGGTAGCATTGATGTTCATAAAGTACTCCCTCTGTCCCAAAATTCTTGTCTTAGATTTGTCTAGATACAGATGTATCAAGTCACATTTTAGTATTAGATACATCCGTATCTAGAAAAATCTAAGATAAGAAATTTGGGACGGAGGGAGTAGTTGAAAGTAATCTATAAGAAATCAGTGTCAACCTCTCGCATGTTTTGGTCAAAAGAGGAATTTAGAACCGTCATTTGACACACTAAAATCACATGCAAGATCACCCAGAAAGTTGTACTACCAGTACTAGTACTGTGTGTTAGATGAAAAAACACAATCAAGATCGAGAAAAAGATCGTCAACAAGAGACATTACCTTGACTTGTTTAATGAGGGATCCCGGAGAGGGGGGCTTGGACAGGGCGATGGCTTTGAGCTTGTCTGCGGTAGTCTCGGCGAGGTGCTTGCGCTTCTTCGTACCATGAGCCTCGACGGTTTTGGCCAGAGCCATAGACATCACGTGGGCCAGTGCTCCGGCGTCCATCCAAGAGAGGAAGCTGAGAGAGAAGAGTGAAAGGAGGAACGAGATGACGGATGGACTGGCACATACGGATGTACATAGAAATATTTTAGAGTCTAGATTCACTCATTTTGCTCCGTCTGTAGTCACTTGTTGAACTCTCTAAAAGACTAATATTTAGGAATAGAAGGAGTATTTTTGAATTTGTGTCATACATGCATGGTTTGGAAAAATAGATGCACTATACTTATTGGATTGTTGTTGTGTTCGTGCGTGTCTGTCTCTGTGTGTGTGTGGTCATATGCTTGATACATACAAAGTTTTCTCACCTCCATATTGTTCATCTTTTAAACTTGAATTTGCATTGGAAAACTTACTAGGGATACCATGAAATGTGAAATCCACGTTGAGATCACTATGTCACAAACTCACTCTAATTCAACAACTCGTCATAAATGAATTACCACGTTGAGATTAGTATTTGCAAGGAAAATACGGGTATTGTAATACACATAGATTCGTTCGGCAATTTAAAAGGTTCCTTTCGTATTCTCGAATGGTAGGACCCAACGGTAAACCAGCCAGACCTTGGCTCGTGTTGATCCTAAAAAAATAAAAAAAATAAAAAAATTGGGCTCGTGTCCTTCGGTGGCGTGCGTGGTACGCACATTAGGCAACCCCAACCAGTCGAGCCTCAGCGTTTCAAGTCGAAATATCTGGCGGCCAGAATTCCAGCCCTAGGAAATTCCCCTCATGTCCCCGGTCCATAATGACTACCGATGAATAACGGAGGGATGCTTTAGTAACTAGACAACATTACCTACCGTGCCGAGCATGGTTCAATTCCCTCGATCGTCGCTTGTCAAGGTCACTCGCCAACTCCATTGCCTAGTACTACTACTACTACACCAGGATGAGCACAGAATTGAGCCCGTTTGTTCGTTCCTAGTACTTGAGTTAATATATCAGGTAATGCACTGGTACAGAGGGATTATCCTTTTACTCTACATATATAACTTGTCTGAAGTCTAACTAAGCAAAATGTTTGACCAAATCCTTTCTTAAGAAATACAACAAGACAGATGTACGGCTTGAAGATTTATTTCATGATGTAGGTTACGATATTGTTTCGAATCCTGGATGTTAAATTTCAGAAAATCCAAAAGTGACCATAAATTCTTGAAACTGAGCATGGTCACGTGATATGGCACAAATATTACTTTGTAAGTTTTTTCTTCAATTTGAGACAAGCTGCTTATGACAAGTTGCACAAATGAAGGGCCATGGGATTTTGGAACAAAGACATGTCACGTTAAGGCGAACGCTTTCACTATTGAAAACGTGGGCATTTACGTGCCGCCACGAGTCCCCGGTTCTCATCGGCAGGTGCCGTCCGAGCAAGCGTGTGAGTCGACAGGAGGCGTGCGAACAGACCGCTGCGGCAGCTGTCAGGGAGGCGTGCGAGCAGACTGCTACGCAGGCTCACCGGGAGGCGAGCCCTTTGACCAGGCTCCGCCGCCCACCGTCGTCCCAACTGCTCCCACTTTTAATGGCGTCGACGCCGCAGTTTAAAATCAACCCCGCACTACCCGATATCGCTACAATCTTCTCTCTTCCTCTCCGATTCTCCTGTCGTCTACCTCCAACTAGCCTGACCTAAATGTACGCCATGCCGCATCACAATGCTCTGCCCTTAGTATTCCAGTTTCTTGAGGAAGACACCCAGCTGGAGTCTCAAGAACATAAGGCGCTTTGGGACGAGCTTGAATTGGACTTGCGGGAAGACGCCACGCCTGTCCCCGCTCTCGTTCCGGGTCCCGTTGCCCCGACTGCGCCAGCGCCCATCCCCGTGGCATTGATGGGCTGGGAGCCGCACATTGTCGCCGAGCTTGATCCCATGGGGTTCCACGAGGTCCCTGCCAACTTTCACGCGCCTGTGCACCTGCCAGTGCATGCGCCTGCGCGTGCACTGACGCGCATGCCCGTGCCGGTGGCCGTGCACCTGCCACTGCATGCGCCTGTGCGTGCACTGAAGTGCGCGCCCGTGCTGGTGCCCATGCACACGGATGTCTCTGCCGTGCTGTTGACAACGCCTGTCCCTGCGCGGGTTCCAGTGCCCCCCTCAGCGGCATGGATGGCCGCCGTCGACCGATTCCTTGCACCAACGACAGTCGCCTCCTCCCGCCAGTTGACTCGCTCCGATGTCCAGAACATTTTGGCCTTCCTGGAAGCTAGGCCAATGTCCAGGAGTACGCCAACAACGGCACAAGACGCCGCCGTCGCCGTCGGTTAGTGGCCCGACGACACACAGAGCACGGTAGAGGAGCCGCTTCGCACCGCGTGACGCCCCTGCCGCCGGAGCGTAATCTAAATTTTCCATGAAAAACGTTCGGATTGCCATGCTTAAAATCCGAACGTTTATCATTTCTGTTTATTTTATATCGATCGTCGTATAATTTAAAGTCGGAGTCAGACTGAACGAAATCTATGGTTTGATCGATTGAATGTCCTGCTAGAGCCATATCAAATTAAATATAAAATGTCATCAAGCCACATGTATTCCTTGTCATCCAATGACCTAGACTGCTTCAATGTCGAGCACTCAACACGTTTAGCGTGCAGTTAATTTCATGCCAAAAATAGTGCTAATCACATAACAACACGCAAATAATATCCTAGTACTTAATATCCGCATGCACTTAATATACTTCCAAATTAACGTGCATTGCACGTACACACTGACTAGTGCTGCTAGTACGTGAAACTGGTGCCGTGACTTGTGGACGCGTCCAGATATGGTCAACGGCAACATCGCCCGCGAGTTCTTCCTGTTTGTCCGTGCATCGAAACGCAGAAGGGGAGGAGAGAGAGAGAGCACACATGGAACCCACCAGTAAGTGAAGGCGAATAGTACTAAAAATAATATTACATGTTATCCATTAATTAGGCTGTGGTAATATAAAAACATTATGTGAACAAAGGGGGGTACAACAAACATTGTTATTCTATGTATGTTACCTATTAACGTGCGGCTTGAAGGCCCGGTCGCATGTTCGATCCTCGTCCTTTATTTTTTAATTTGTATATGGGTCCAAATTTGTTTCATGACATGTGGGCCCCTCGGTGTGTAGTTTGTAGCACTTTAATTTGTGGGTCAAAATTTGTTCCATTCCAAGTGGACTATCGGTGTGTAGTTTTGTAGCTTATTTATAATAATTAAAGAGAACGACATAGTTTTTTGAATAATACCATGGTGCAACGTTGACAGCGAGAAAGGACGTGCGAGAGAGTGATGACCGAGACAGAGGGAAATCAACTAGGGGAGTTGCGTGGGTTGCAACGGTTTTTGGAGTAGTTGTGGGCCGAATGCTATGAAAATATAATCTAAACCGACCGGAATAAATGCCTACACAAATTAATCCAAGGTTGGAGTGCCCCTCGCAAAGTAAATAGCTCCGGCTTTGCGAGGGATGGAGAGGTAGTAGCTTCAACGCGTGGAAGATACGTGTGAGAAAGCGAGCTCAATCGAGAGACATATAGATAGAGAGAAAAAGTGAGTGTGGTCTGACATTCATTGAACAAATATATATGCTCTGGAAAGATATTGTCCGATTGAGCTTTTGGCAAGGGTGAGGGTTGTAAGATAGAGCTTGAGAGATGATCCAGTCATAGAGGTGTAGATATATTTTGTGCGTGGGAGGAAGCAAGGTCAACCTATCACATAGGGTCGTGCTGCGATCGAAAGAGTGAGACGGGTTGGAGAGAGTGACCTAGATAGACAATGTGCGTGAGAGAGTATACAATGTGAATAGGTCGAATTGGGCTCAAACATGGTGATATATCGTTTTTGTTTGAGAAAGAGTGAGGTCACTCAAGACATACACACACACAGAGAGAGAGAGAGAGAGAGAGATTGAGTGAGCGTGGCCCACCAAGAGGTCAAAAGAGTGGTGGCGGCTTGGATGGACTGACCTAGATAGACAATCTTCGTGAGAGAGTATAGAGTGTGTCGATTGAGGCCTGAACAGGGAGATAAATTATTTGTGTGTGAAAGAAAACGAGGTTAAACAGGACTCAGATAAAGAGAGAGAGATTGAGCGGATGTGGCCCGCCGTGCAGAAGAAAGAGTGAGACAACTCAAGGGTGTGACCTAGATATACAACGTGCGTGCATGTGCATGAGAGGTTGGGGGGTTAGATAGGCAATGCATGTATTTATAGCGAGAGGGTGAGAGGGAGAGAGGAGAGAGAGAGAGAGAGCTCGGCATGGGGTGCAATGGCGGGTGTGTGAGGTAAATACATTTGGTAACAAAGTGGAAAAAGGGGTTGTGTAGTTGAGAGACTTAGAGATTGAAACATGGAGAGAAAGAATGAATGTGTGTTGGAAACCGATAGCTTCCTAAGGTGGTTAGGAGAGGAAGATTGACGGATACAGGAAGTATGTAGCGTTTGTGCGGGGGGGGGGGGAGGACCAGGCATACAGGTAATTATTTCGAATTCGTGCCATACTAAGTTTTGAAAAGTTGACATTGACTCAATTTGTTGTGCTTTTTTGTAGGTCATATGTTTGAATCCATCCAAATGTTTTCTCACTACCATGGTGTTCATCATATACATATGAATTTGTATTAAAAAAGTAGCATGGATACAGTGAAATGCAAAATCCACGTTAGAATTGGAGATCGCTACGTGACACACACTCTAATTCAAATAACTAACTATGTGACACACACTCTAATTCAAATAACAAATTATGTGACACGCACTCTAATCCACGTTAGCGTGGGTACCGTTTCGATTTTTTTCAAATAACTCCTCATTAATTAATTTACAGTACTCCCTCTGTTCACTTTTATAAGACGTTAAAGACATTTCAGACAATGTGCAAAATAGTTCATTTTAAGTTGTCTGAAACGACTTACAAAAGTGAACAGAGGGAGTATGTCGCTTCGAATGACTAATTATTGCAAGGAAAACACGGGCACGGTAATACATACAGATTCTTTTGCAAATGAAAGAAGATTCATTTGCATTCTCAAATGTAGGCGCACCAGGCAGACCAGGGTCGTGTCGGGGTGGACGCTGCTTCGGTGCCTTAAAGGCAACTACCTTTGGGTCACTGACATGTGGGCCAGCCACCTGTTGGGCCCACATGTGGCAGGTGCCTTAAGGCACCGAAGCATAGTCCTGTCGGGGTGGTCGCGTGTGTCGGACGGACGCGTAGCACCCAGCCGCCCACCCTCCCTCCCCCCCCCCAAAAAAAGGACGACGACAAAATAAGTTCACGCTTCCACGTTTCGGATTGAAATATCTGGCGGCCCCAATTCTAGTCCTGCAAAATCTCTCTTCTCCACCGTCCCCGTCCGC
>NC_057798.1:357550097-357572272 GCF_018294505.1 Triticum aestivum | reverse complement strand
GCAGACCAGGGTCGTGTCGGGGTGGACGCTGCTTCGGTGCCTTAAAGGCAACTACCTTTGGGTCACTGACATGTGGGCCAGCCACCTGTTGGGCCCACATGTGGCAGGTGCCTTAAGGCACCGAAGCATAGTCCTGTCGGGGTGGTCGCGTGTGTCGGACGGACGCGTAGCACCCAGCCGCCCACCCTCCCCCCCCCCCCCCAAAAAAAGGACGACGACAAAATAAGTTCACGCTTCCACGTTTCGGATTGAAATATCTGGCGGCCCCAATTCTAGTCCTGCAAAATCTCTCTTCTCCACCGTCCCCGTCCGCGCCCAGATTGCTCAAATCCCTAATTCGCCGCCAACCCAAGAAAAGTTCGAATTGCCCCTCGTCTCGTTTCTTTCCCCACCGTTCCCCACCTGTATGCTGTACGACAATGTCGAAGACGAGGGTCGCGCTTCACCACCGCACCGGAGCTACCTCATCTACGCCCTTGTCCACTGCACTGGGTGGTCCACCGACAACGTCGGCCGCCGCAACCGACGTGCCTCACAGACACCGAGTTCCACCGCATCAGGTGCGCTTCACCGACGCCGTCTCCTAGCTCAACGGGTTTACTTCACCGAGCACATCGTCACACCTCCGCCCCCTGAGGCCGTTGGGGCTTCACCAATGGTCTCTTCCAACGCATCGTAGCGCTCCGCTGCCACTCAAGATCTGCATCCGTGCGTGGCCAGCCAACACCAGTGCATCACCCTCAATGGCTCTGAAGTGACCCGCACTCTAGCTAGCGAGCATGCCCAAACGCCAGCCCAAACTAGGTATCCACACATCACTCCCTTGTGCACTGTTCTGATGATGTTTGGATATCCTTTCACTGCTCTCTTAGCTTACATGCCTATGCAACTCTGTCTTTAACTCTTATTTCTTCTGGAGATATCATCTGAAACAAGAAAATCCATTTTTTAGCGAAGCATGACGACGCTACGGGATCTGGTACACATCCTGCACACCTGTATAACCTTGTAAGTATCTGTTCTCCGGTACAACATCAAGGTCGATTCCTCTTATTTGATCAACCATTCGCCGTGTCAAAAATGCAGAGGGGGATGCAAGGAGCACAAGGCCTACACATCCAAGCAAGTGGTAACATGGACTTGTACACGGAACATCCCAAGCTCAAGCAGAGCTACAGTGAGCCTGTACAATGAGCTAGCGCAAGTCCCTGCATTCATTTAATTCGTACTGGCAATCATGTATGATTTGTGTGTAGTGGATGATCCACGAATTCAAGTTACCAGGGGCGAACATTTAACTTAAAAAATACAAAGGCACTTGCACTCCGGAAATCAACATAACTTGAGAAATGTGAAGCTGCATGCACTTTCAAAACCAGCTAATGATCCAAAGTAGTTTAGATTATAAACACTAAATGATGCAAGCACCAAAAAACACAAAATGCAACATGGTGTAGAAGGACTGCAAACATGGTCTGTACCTGCTTGAATTATTCGTTCTCTGGCTGAAAATATCGAAGTGTAATTGCACGTATAACTAGTGCGCAAACTGCATATCAATATATCTATCCTGCACAAGTATGCCAATAGTTTCTAACAACACATTAGAAAAGTATTTATGCTATGTTGTCATGATATGGGGACTTTCTGGTAGATGGCCTCGAAGTTTCCTCAAGCTATGAAAATGCACTATAATTTGCCTGTCATCAATGCCTGCAAATCTCTGTCTCTCTCAATATAGTAGATCATCATTAGACACGAAATCCTTCAATGAGCTTGCAAAATGCTTGCATTAGATCCCTCATTAGACACTATATGTTCATCACCAGGAGCATGTAAAATGTTTGTATCACCAGGAGCATGTAAAATGTTTGTATCACATCCTTCATTAGCAGTCTGTTCATTAGACACTTCAGGCTCAAGAACAACATGAGCTTGTATGTTTGCACCGGAAACTTGATTAGATACATCAGATTCAATCAGTTCAGTATTGATTGGGGGAGTTATAAAATAAGTAGAAATTGGTTTCATTTTCTCATAGATTCCCTACATGCAAGCAGTTTTACAACACCGCCAGGTTTAACTATTGGCCAGAAATTGAAGAGTTGAATTAGATATAATCAGGGATGTGATGTACCTACTCGTTGCGCATGCTACTCTTGCAAGCTGCGACTGTCCGTTTGCGCAAGCTCGATGCCATGCCCGTTTCGCCGCCGCTGCCTCCCATGCAGGCTAAACCCAGGGTTGGATCTTCATCTTCTTTTCCTTTCATTCGCTTGAAGCCCGGTGACCGCCCTCCAACGAGGGCGTGAGGAAGTGCTGTGTCGGTCTGTCGAGCGACGGCTAGGTTAGGAGCGAACCAGATAGGAGGCTAGAGCGAATGAATTGGGATTTTTCCTGCTGTCGATTGATATGGGAGGCGCTTGTTTGGGCCGCGGGCCTGCTATAGGGCCTGCCTTGCACTTATGTTATTGGCCCATCCAAATTGAAACATTTTTCTTCATTTTTACATTGCCTGCTCGTGCATTGGGACGAACAAAACTAGCATGGGCCAACCTGGACGACTCAAACTAGGTGCACACTTTCCATCCACCTGAGGCGGCCGCCCATACCAGCCCCTATGGTGGCGTCGCCCCTTTTTGCGTGTCTGATTGGATAGTGAAAAATATTCCAGTGGCGCTTTAGATTTACCCACAGAATGGTTGCATTGCTTGTCTCTATGAACTAAGTTCGCCAATAATATGAAGGCTGCCAGTCTTCTCATTCTATTGTAGATTGCTTAGATCTCAATATGCCAATAGTAATCGCATGAAATATACAGTAAAAGCCAGTGTGATGTGTGTGGCTAAAACTAGTCTGACTACACGTCCTCATATAACATATCAAGGATGCACCATCTTACCAGAATAACCATTCGACTTACCCATGCAGTGTGGGCAGAAAGAAGTATTGGGACTGCATATCCAAGCAATTGATGCCATGGACTCCTTCGTACAACCATGTAAGTGAAAAAGAAGTTGCAGTGTGCCTGTACAAAGAACTACCATAAGTTCAGTTACCTAGTTCTCGGAATTTTAGTTAGCCACTTATTGCAAAATTGTTCAATTACTTTGCTTGGCTTAATTTAGTTTGCTACTCATTACATAATGCCACAACCTGCTAATAATATTGTAGACTGCGCCTATCTATGTGTTTGATACTTGCTATTAAGAATTACCTGTTTGCCTTAACTTAAATATCTACTTCTTTGTTTAACTGCTTTGTTGCTGCAATAGCGGGTTACAATGATGTTAATAACTACTTTTCAGCATCCAATTGAAACTCTTTAATTCCTTGCTGTTTAACTGGTTTGCTGTTATAACTCCCAGTTGAGATGTTTTGCTAACTTCAACTTTTCTGAATCCAATCAGAACTTTAATGGCAAAACAGGTTAGCCCAAGATCAAAGAGCAATGTCCCCATGGACGTTGCATCATCCCACAGCACTGGCACCGGCCCAATCGTGCATTATGAATTGCCAACTGCTGATGCTCTAGAGGCTAAACTAGTGGTAGAAAGAGATTCTGCTTCCGCACTTAGAGATGAAGTTGACATGTTGAGGAAGCAAACAACACAATCACAAGCAATATTCAAGACAACCATTAAATATTTGGTGGATTTCAAAACGAAGCAAGCTAAGACTGACCAGATTGTTAAGGTCCTGAAGGAAAAAAGGAAATTAAATTCCTACTTGGCAAATCATAGGTGAAATGTTCTTTCCATCGTTGAATAACCTTTGTGTTGTCTGTTCATGTAATCAATCAAACCATTTGTTTTAGAGATCATGTAATAATTGTTTTTTTGTTTTTTGGTTTGTAATTTTATTTGAGTAGAAGTCTGTATTAATTGATAAGACTCGGAGACATTTCATTTGGATTGTTGTGCCTGACCTACAGATATGCCAATCGGGCTGAATGTGCATTCAACAATAGTAGTAGTATAGATGGACCAGAAGTGGCACGCATCAGAAAGGGCCAAGATGCTGGCTAAAAAAGGATGTTGTTGTAGCCAAAAAAAAGTACACCGGCCTGGCTTATGTATGTTAGTTGATATTATTGATCCATATACTCTATAAGTGTTTATATGTATGTTAGTTCTGTACATTCTTGGTTGATTGACTCGGTATTTGAATCTCGATACATCGCTTGTGTACATATCTAAATGGGAGTACACATTATGCTACGTGTGACATTTGAGTTGGACATGAAGTGTTCCAAATATTCGAATCCACCTTAAACTGGATTCTAGCTTCTGAATTTGAGTATAGGCATTTGTAAACCATATTCGTATATGACAGTGGAATACATCTTTGTCGTCCTGTTGAAGATATATAGGAATACAAAATGGATTCGAATTTAGTTGCCAGGGTAAACGTGGATGCTTATTGTCCCAAAATTCGAAAGAAGCG
Organism: Triticum aestivum; assembly: GCF_018294505.1. Classification (NCBI taxonomy): domain Eukaryota; kingdom Viridiplantae; phylum Streptophyta; class Magnoliopsida; order Poales; family Poaceae; genus Triticum; species Triticum aestivum. The sequence goes on along the minus strand of NC_057798.1, from coordinate 357,567,826 downwards.
GCAAAATGTCCACTCCCACGGCAGCTGCCCAAAGCCATGTGTTTGGGAGATGGAAATTACTGTCTACCCATTACATAGACAATCCATCGGCCCGATTTCCACTACTTTAAATAGGGGTAGGCTAGTAACTTCAATTAGACGTGACACGACCGCCTCTGAGCCCATTCCGACACGGTGGGCCTCAAACATGGGCGGCAAAACACATTTGATTCAACCTCATCCGAAAGAGCTCTGTTTCTCCCTCCATTCCCCATTCATACACGGTGGGCGGCAAAAGAAACTCGACTCGGCCGAAATCGACGTAGGCAAATATTTTCAATAGGGGCAGGTTTGTAACTTCACTCAGGCGTGACACAACCGCCCTACTTGTCAGCCCTGTTCATACACCGTGGGCTCCAACCACCCTCTCCTCGCCCGAAATCTCTCTGGGCAAATATTGGCGATGAGAGATTACCGTCCTATCCCCAACCAACGAGACGTCCAAATTTTAAATGGGGGCTAAGTTCGTAACTTTCCCATATTTCAGACAGGCGCGTCCCAAAAACATGGTTCCCCGTACCTCTCCCTCCATTTTCCCATTCATACCCCGTCCGCGCTAGAACACCCCATCCCCACACCAGCTTCCGTCCGCCACCCCATCCATTGCAGCCGTCCTCCACCACATCCATCGCCACTGTCCTCCACCATACCGGAGAGCCTACCAAGACCGCGTCGTCCACTGCTAGAGATGGACGTTTCTCATCCACGGCGATGGACAAATAGCCTTGCATCGTGTCCTCTCGCTTCATCGATGCTGTCGTCCTCTTTGCCAGGGCCGCTCACACGACCTTCTCTTCCACCGCAACGGGACTTATCCCCTGATGCACCCGTCTACCATCGCAGATCTGCTTCAACGCCACCGACAGCCATCGCACCCCGATGCATGTTGGAAATATGCCCTAGAGGCAATAATAAAAGGATTATTATTATATTTCTTTGTTCATGATAGTTGTCTTTTATTCATGCTATAATTGTATTATCCGGAAATCGTAATACACGTGTGAATACTTAGACCACAACATGTCCCTAGTGAGCCTCTAGTTGACTAGCTCGTTGATCAACATATAGTCATAGTTTCCTGACTATGGACATTGGATGTCGTTGATAACGGGATCACATCATTGGGAGAATGATGTGATGGACAAGACCCAATCCTAAGCATAGCAAAAGATCGTGTAGTTCATTTTGCTAGAGCTTTTCCAATGTCAAGTATCTCTTCCTTAGACCATGAGATCGTGTAACTCCCGGATACCGTAGGAGTGCTTTGGGTGTACCAAACGTCACAACGTAACTGGGTGACTAAAAGGGGGGTGAATAGGCGATTATGTCGACTAGAAGGGGGGTGAATAGGCGATTTTTATGAATTCTTCATTGAGGAATTTGCCAGTGAGGAAATTCCTTAGCGAAAAACTAATAGCAGCGGAATAAGTACTCAGAAGTAAGCATAACAGAATACAAGCATGGTCATCATGATGAAATGAAGACTAGCAATTCCTCTTGGATGCTCTAGACCTTGACGCCTAACCGTCTGGAAGAAGCACAGTCTTCAAAGGTAACAAGCGTCCGGTCCACGCAGGATCAATTTCTTTAGTGATGCTCAATCACTTTGGGGTTGTAGGGGTTTGGTTTTGGGTTTTCCTCACTCGACGATTTTCGCTCAAAGTCCTCGGAGGATGGGTTGCTCTCAAATGACAAGTGTCAAGTTCTCTCGGAGCAGCCAACCAGCTAGTGGTTGTAGGGGCCGGCTATTTATAGCCTAGGGAGCAGCCCGACATGATAAGTCATAAATGCCCCTCAATGATATGACCTTTAGGTGGATAAGATATTTTGGGACAGCTGGCGTGCAGCACAGCAACGGTCGGAAATTTGACTCTCAAATTCCTCAGGGCTATCATGTACCTCACTGTGTAGGTAATTCGCACTGACGAATTCCTAACTCCTCAGTCAGAACAAATTCATAAGGGACCAGAAGAACTTCATCTCTGTCACTGAAGAAAGTGAGTGAACTGTATGAGATTTCCAAAGGCTTCACTCGAAGGGATTGGTAGGTGTAGGATTTTGAGTTGAGCATCACATGGAAATTTTTCCTTAGTATTTCTTCAAACCCCTTTAACAGTACGGTGTTTCCTATGACTCAAGAAGGAGAAAATGAAACTACGAAAACAAAATTCTTCACGCTTCATGTTCCACAAATGAATACCAAGTCTTCAAGATCACACCAATTTCTTCACTTTCAAAGTCTTCAGAAAGTCTTCAGAATATCAAAGTCTTTAGTTGAAGAACTTCATTTTTAGGGGTCGACTTTCTCTATAAATATCAAACTCCTCATAGACTTATAGACCTGTGTACACTCACAAACGCATTAGTCCCTTAACTTATAAGTCTTCAATACACCAAAATCACTAAGGGGCACTAGATGCACTTACAATCTCCCCCTTTTTGGTGATTGATGACAACATAGGTTAAGTTTTCAACGGGGATAAACATATGAAGTGTATACACTGATATTGAGGAATTTGATTACAAGATATAGAAGAACTCCCCCTGAAGATGTGCATAGTGAGGAATTTGCTTTTGAGGCAATGCACATTTGAAGAGTTGAATCATGGAGATCTCCCCCTATATCTTGTAATTCATACACGCATTTGATATATAATATGAAGAATTTGAAATGCATGATGAAATATGGTGCCTGATGTGATTCAGCATGCATGCAATGTCATTAACGAGGAATAAGCATGCAAAGCATAATGCAACAAAAGTATCAGTGCACCATCGGGTTTAAGTTTACAACTCGATCCAAATAGAAGTTTCAGAAGAACGAGAGTTGTAACTTAAAAAAATGCCCTTAATATAAACCCGCTTGAAGACTAAATCAGATTTCTCCCCCTTTGTCATCAAATGACCAAAAGGATTGAAACTGAGGACTAACGCCCCTGAAGAATATCAAGTTGATGGAGGAGCGCCAGAGTTGTTGGGGTTGTTTGTTGTAGCAGGGCCTGCCGCAGTGTCGTCCAAATCTTCATACTCATCAGTGTCACGTGATGAATAATAAGAGCTGGCCACCAAGGAAGGAACTTTGACCTTCTTGAATTTCTTCGGTGGAGGTGCAGACTAGTCAAATTCTTCCTTGAGACCCATATTCTTCAGATCTGCAACGCTGTAGGCATGTGAGAGAATAGCCTAGGTACGATTGAAGGTTTCATGGAGGTAGTATTGGTTTTTCTTCACTGCATTGTGTGTTGAGGTCATGTTGTGAAGAATTGAACCAAACTGACGCTTGACCCATTTATGATTGCGATCAACCTTCTGATGAAGACTGAGGAGTAACTCACTGTCAGTCATCACCCTGGGTGCTGTGGCTTGAGGATTTTGCTTGGCTGAGGTATTTGCGGCCGAGTCATGTGTGGCAGAATCGTCATTGGTAGAGTAAGATGCAGCCTTGCGAAATTGACCATCCAATGAACGAATGCCTTCATCGATCACAGCAGCGGCCTTGCCTTTATCATCAGCTGATGAAACTGTCCGTTTGAGGACTTCAATGGGAGGCAAGTAGCTACCGTGGTTCAGAGTGTCAGCTTTGTAATTCACTGAAGATCTTGCCCTGATGAATCTCATAATCCAAGGAGCATAGGGCTTCAGCTCGAATGGTGACATAGCAATATTGGCCAGAGTCCTCATGAAGAAATCATGGAAGTTGACGGTAACGCCATGAATGATGTTGAAAAGCATATTCTTCATGATGCCAATGACTTCTTCATCATTTGAGTCATGGCCTTTGATAGGTCTCATTGTCTTCGTTAGAATTCGATAGACAGTCCGAGGCACATACAATAATTCCTTGACGAGGAATTTAGTTCTTGGGGCCTGCCTTGGCTTCAAAGGCTTCATCAGCACTTTCATATAGTGATTTGAAAGTTCTGGTTCTTTGTAGATACAACGAGCACCATCAAGTGGAGGGTTGAGTGGTAGAGCACGAAGCAATTCAGTTGCTGGTGCCTTGTAGTGAGTATTTTCAGACATCCAGTCTAATACCCATGAGTTCACGTCTTCAGCGTCTCCGGTGATGTGCAGAGTTGCATAGAATTGAAGAATGAGTCTTCATTCCAGTCACAGATATCAATGCAGAAATTCAGAAGTCCTGCATCGTGAAGAACACTGAGGACTGGCTCAAAGCCGGGCAGAGACTCCATGTCCACATGAGGAATATGTGCATGATCGAAGACTTTGTCTTTGTTGAAGAGCATTGAGGAATAGAAATTGGCTTTGCTGGCAGTCTAGAAACGCCTCTTCCTTATGCGAGCAGAATCATATGGATTATAATCAGTGAAGAATACGTGCTCGGCAAAGAAATCTTCAGCCTTGAACTTCTATTTGCTTGAGAACGGATTCTTTTGCTTTGGCAGAGGGGTGTCAGTGAGTTGCATCACCACCTCAGGAATCGCGAGCTCAGACTCTTTAGGCTGAGGAGTTTCTTGTTCCTCAATAGGTGTAGTCTAAGGATCAGTAGCAGCAGGTTCATCAGCACTAGTGGCTGGAATTTCTTCATGGACAGATGAAGTGGGATGAGTTTCTTCAGAGCCCATTTGAACAGTTGGTGCAGGGGACTGAGGTATTTGTTGTAGTGGGGTGAAGAGTGGAGAATTTGGATGCTGACTTTCCCAAAAGTCATCGTTCATCACTGGCGTTGTGCTTCCAATATCCACATCTTCTTCAAGTTCCTCAACACCGGCCTCTTCAGCTGTGAACTGAGGTATAGGCGAGGAAATGATTGGGGTTGAAGGGATTGTTTCCACTTCAATTTCTTCATCAATCTGCTCTGACGAAGCAGCAGAATGATTTTCTTCATCAGATCCGCTTGGGATCTCATAGTCTTCTCCAAAAGGAACAAGGTCCTTTGATGGCATGGAGGAAATCGGAACAACATCAATTGGATTTTCGAGCGAGCTGGTCATTGGCTTCATTTTCTTCGCAGCCGAAGAGTTTGACGCAGCTGATGCCTTCCTTTTCTTCACTGCAGCTCGCTCTGCAGCCTTGGTCTTCTTCAGATCAAAGGCAGATGGAAGAATTGGAGTTGGTGTTGGCGCAGGAGGAGCTGAGGAATCTGGATGAGTTTCCTTAGGCGCAACTGATGCAGTTGCCCTGACTTCTTCAGTTTCTTCAGGCGCACCACTAGTGGATGCCCTGGCAATTTCTTCAGCGGCTGGAATGGGATCATCAGCCCTGGAACTAGCATTTTCATCAGCAGCCTGAACTTCATCAGCGGTGCTGGCATGTTCTTCAGTCAGCTGAGCTGAGACTCCAGCTTGAGGAATTTCATGTTGCGTTGGGGCAGCAACATTGGTGAATTTCTTCGTCAGGTTGACGAATCTGACTTTTGCTCCTTGCCAATCAGCATAGTAGGCATGAAAGTCATTGCTGAGGGCTTGAATTTCAGACTGAGCCTGGAGAAGTTCCTCAGGTGTCATTCTGACAACGTTTTTCTTCAGGAGCTTCTCCTTTCTGTATTGAGCTTTCTTAATCTCTCTTGCCTTTTCAAACTTCCATTTCTCTTCAGTGATGAAATGGGTCAACATATGACTTTGTCCAGGGGTCAGATGAAAATCAGGCTTTGGGGTGTTTGGATCCTTGTGCCAGAGATCAATATAATCGAGGATTTTCCTCGGATCCAACAGCAGTGGCACAGATGTGCCTTTGGCTCTAGCGGCCTTCACCTGTCTGTCTCTGATGATTTCTACAAGTTCATCATCAGAAGCTTCATCATCAGAAGGCACATGGAATGCGACCTGTTTCTTCTTTGGACTTGGCCGAGGACCTCGTCTAGCTGTTGCTTTGGTCTTCAGCAAAGTCGGGCCAGATGATGACTTTGGTGCAGCCGAGGAACTTGCTGAAACACCAGAGGCAATCGAGAAACCAGCAGTCCTTTAACATGTAGCCAGATGCACAGGAGCCGAGGACTTTGGTGGAGCAGTAGCAGTGTGAGGAATTTGCCGTGAGGGCGCTGCTGAGGAACTTGGCCGTGAGGGCGCTGTTGGTGAAGCACTTGGCTTACGAGAAGGCTTCTTTGGCATGGATTTCCTTGGTTTGACCGAGGCCTCAGTAGCAGTAGCAGTGGCAGAATCCTCATTGAATTTCTTCACAGCCTCCTTGGCTTGTCTTGCCAATTTAGCTTGGCGCTTAGCCCATTCTTCAGGAAAGTCCTCACCACGTTTGATGCTTGTGGGATCAGCTACTTGGCCAGGTGCCAATGGAGCTCTTGGGCATGGAGGATTGAGGGCGAATTTCTTCATGTACTTTGGAGTCACATATCTGTATTCCCTCCATTCCCTTGCCCATCTCCGTTCAATCTTCTGAATGCGCACCTTGCGCTGATTTTTGTTTTCTTTGCCAAATTTTGCTTCATCAGGTGTGCAATAGTCAGCATAAATTTCCTCAGGGATTTCAAACGCAGTCATAACCTCAGGTTTCTTTCCTCCTTTCTGCGGCTTCTTACCGTCTGCCATATTCTTTAGTTGAGGAATTTGAACAATTGAGTTCTCTGAAGAAGTATGCAGTTTTTCTTCGAGGAACGCTGCAAATGAGTTAAGTTGATGAGAACCTAGTGATTCAGCAGCAGACATGAGTACCTGTGAGCAGAGTACAGGTGCGAGGAATTCGGAGAGGTCATATGCGTTCTGAGAAGGTTTTTCGAAAAGAACAAGTTTTGAGGAATTTGACCAGATGAACCTTGAGGAATTTCACTAAGCGTTCTTGTCTTATGTTCCAGAGTTGTACAGATCGAAGATCCACACAATTAGGGAATCTTGAAGAAAATGATTGCTTAGAGAAACAGTTCAAGATCATATGATGTGTGTGGTGTTCATATGTGTGAAGATTTGAAGAATAAACACCTTTGAAGATTTTCAGGAAAGCTTGAGAATCAAAGCGAGTAATAAAAGTAACTTTTAATTACCCGAAGTGAAGAACACGACGAACTGAGAAGAACAGATGGGAAGTTCGTCAGGTTCGATCTTCCACGCCCTAACTTGGTAGAGGAAGACAGCTACGACGGTGGCGGAGTGAAGATTTCCGCGGTCGGCGTGAGTACGACGGCGACGAGGTCGAGGCAGCGAAGCTGTTCCTCACCGGCGACGATGGAGTAGCGGCGGCGCTAGGGTTTGAGGAGCTCGAGCGGAGTAAATGAAGTGAGGAAGGGGTGAGGGGTATTTATAGACACGGTGAAAAACTGTTCGCCCGAAGATTTGGGACGAACGTGCCCCTGCCCTTTCTCCTTCACGCGACATGTGTCACCCACGTACTGTGTAGTGGAGGTCGTGTACGATCGTGGGTGAATAGAATAATGCATCGTGGGATGCGGAATAGTTTGAGCGGCAAAACCGAAAATTTGGATAAGATTTGTTTTAAAGTTTCATTCGCAATTTCCTCAGCTGACAAGGACACAGTGAAAATTTTGAACGAGTTTCAAATAGAACGCATATGAAGAATTTGTGAATAGATTGGGTTGAGTATAGCATAGAGGGGGAAGGGTCCGATCACATTCACTTAGCAGGAAAGAAACTTGAAGAAATAGCTATAAGTGAATGTTGTAGAGGACATAAACTCATATATATATATATATATATATATATATATATATATATATATATATATATATATATATATAGCCAATGAAGAAAAACGAAGAGAACAGTGAAGATTTTGCAAAGTTGAAGAATTTGAAAAACTGAAGAATTTCAAAACTGAGGAAAAACTCAAATTGAAGATTTTCAACTTTTTGTGGTGGCGTGACCCACCGTATAAGAATGATGATTTCAGACACCGAGTACAAATGTCGTAGGGTTCTGAGAATCAAATTCTTCATTAATTTCTTCACACTTAGAGTGTTATTCTTCATTGATTGAAGAAAAATGTTTCTTCATGTGTTGCACATCTAAGTCATCAATTTTGCATAAGTGTTAGGATGTGTGTCCTTTTCAAAGAACATTCGAAGATTCTAACATATTTAGCTCACACCGCAACTTGCTAAATCTCTTCTCATCCAAGGGCTTAGTGAAGATATCAGCTAGTTGTTCTTCAGTCTTCACGTGCTCGATGGAGATGTCGCCCTTCAACACATGATCACGAAGAAAATGATGACGAATCTGAATGTGCTTTGTCTTCGAGTGCTGAACTGGGTTGTGAGCAATCTTGATGGCACTCTCATTGTCGCAGAGGAGAGGCACATTCTTCACGTTGACACCATAGTCCTTGAGTGTTTGCTTCATCCAAAGCAGTTGAGCACAGCAAGAGCCAGCAGCAATGTATTCAGCTTCCGCAGTAGACAGTGATACGCAGTTTTGTTTCTTCGAGGACCGACAGACCAAAGATCGTCAGAGGAAATGACAAGTGCCAGAAGTTGACTCGCGGTCCACACGATCACCAGCATAGTCAGAGTCAGAATATCCAATGAGATCAAAAACAGAGCCCTTCGGGTACCATAATCCTAGTGTTGGTGTGTGAGCTAGATATCGAAGAATATGCTTCACAGCCTTATGGTGTGATTCCTTCGGTCCAGCTTGAAATCGGGCACGCATGCAAACACTAAGCATTATATCTGGCCTAGATGCACATAAGTACAATAAAGAACCAATCATGGAGCGGTATACCTTGTGATCAAAGTCAATACCATTTTCATCAGTGCATAGATGGCCTTTTGTGGGCATAGGAATTTTGACGCCTTTGCAATCTTGCATGCCGAATTTCCTCAATACATCTTTGAGGTATTTCTCCTGAGATATGAATATGCCATTGTGCTGTTGACGAATTTGAAGACCTAAGAAGAATTTCAACTAACCCATCATAGACATTTGATATTCTTCACTCATCATATAGGCAAATTCATCACTATAACGTTGGTCAGTACTGATAGAGGCGGAGGTGTCCCGTCTTTCGATGAGATGGTGGATTTCGCTTTGGTGGAAGTCGACTTTGACGATCCGACTACGAACGTGCGAGGACGTCGCGCCTTAGCAATCGCTAAACCAACTCCGAGAGGTTATTGACCACGCCGGAGCACGATCAACCTGACCACGAGGGTCTGTTTCCTGCGAGCAAACGAAGAACAAGCAAGAAACTAAGATTGCAATCTGGATATTGCGAATATAAGATGAAAGCTTTATTGATCAAGGTGGGGTTCTGTGACGCCTTTGTCTGGTCGTTGAACACAAACGAAGTACGCGAAGTTGCAGCTATGGCGAACTTTTAATCTAAACAAAACCCAAAGTCTAAACGATGCCCTAAGGGCTGTATATATGGAGGAAGAGGGGGGGAATTTCGTGGCCCTTGGTGGAGGAGTCCGAAATCAACCCTATCTCTTGTTTCCCCACACATACGGACTCTAAAAATAGTCTATACTTATGTATTTCGAAATTACATGGGCCTGGCCCAATAATAAGGTGACGCAGCACCTAAAATAGCCTCGGGACGAAATTTATGAAGTGGCATCTTGTATATTTCGTCCAAGGCTTCATGCACCCATTATGGTGGCTTCAAAGTCTTGAAATCATCACTGGTAACTCCGTTCTTGTTCCCCTTGCGCATGCCATCATCTCCATGCTTGTTCTTGCTCCAATGTTCATCCTTCTCCAAGCTAGGCCCTTCATTTGTAAGCAAAACAAATGTATCCAATTTAGGCAGCATCATATTCTCATGAACATTAGAATCATTACCAAGAAACGAAAGTACCTGGTAATTTAGTTGGCGTGCACGAGCTCTAGTAATTGGTCCAGTATGTATAGCAGCAGGGGCTGTGGGTGTAACAATTGTATTGATGTCCTCATCATCCTCCCCTTCTTGAAATGAAGTCGTCCTCGACGGAAGTTCATCTTCCTCACCCAAATAAGGCTTCAAATCTGCAATGTTAAAAGTGGGACTAACCCCAAAATATGCAGGCAGCTCAAGTTTATATGCATTATCATTTATTTTCTCTAACACCTTAAAGGGACCAGCAGCACGTGGCATTAACTTTGATTTGCGCAAATCAGGAAATCTATCCTTACGCAAATGTAACCAAACAAGATCTCCAGGTGCAAACACAACATGTTTTCTACCCTTATCTCCAGCAAGTTTATATTTAGCATTCATGCGCTCAATGTTTTCCTTAGTTAACTCATGCATTTTTAAAATCAATTCAGCACGTTGTTTAGCATCAAAATGAACCTTCTCCGAAGATGGAAGAGGCAACAAATCAATAGGTGCACGAGGTAGGAAACCATACACAACTTCAAAAGGGCACATCTTAGTAGTAGAATGCAATGAACGATTATAAGCAAATTCAATATGAGGCAAGCATTCCTCCCACATTTTCTTATTATTCTTCAAAACAGCCCTAAGCATAGTAGACAACGTTCTATTGACTACTTCAGTTTGTCCATCAGTTTGGGGGTGACAAGTAGTACTAAAAAGCAGTTTAGTCCCCAACTTAGCCCATAAACATCTCCAAAAGTGGCTAAGAAATTTAGTATCACGATCTGAAACAATAGTATTTGGCACACCATGCAAGCGAATAATTTCACGAAAGAACAAATCAGCAACATTAACAGCATCATCGCTTTTATGACATGGTATAAAGTGTGCCATTTTCGAGAATCTATCCACGACAACAAATATGCTATCCCTCCCCTTCTTTGTTCGAGGTAAACCTAAAACCAAGTCCATAGATATATCCTCCCAAGGAACACTAGGTACAGGCAAAGGCATATATAAACCATGAGGATTGAGTCGTGACTTAGCTTTTTGACATGTAGTGCAGCGAGCAATAAAACGCTCAACATCCCGTCTCATCTTTGGCCAAAAGAAATGTGTAGCAAGTACGTCCTCCGTCTTCTTCACGCCAAAGTGTCCCATTAATCCTCCTCCATGCGCCTCTTGCAACAACAAAAGACGAACGGAGCTAGCTGGAATGCATAGCTTGTTAGCACGAAACACAAGTCCATCGTTAACAACAAACTCGTTCCACATTCTTCCTTCTTTACAATTCTGCATTACATCTTTAAAATCAGCATCATGCACATATTGATCTTTGATGGTTTCCAAACCAAATATTTTGAAGTCAAGTTGTGAAAGCATAGTATAGCGACGAGACAATGCATCAGCAATAACATTTTCTTTTCCCTTCTTGTGTTTAATGACATAAGGGAAAGTCTCAATGAATTCAACCCATTTAGCATGTCTACGATTCAGTTTAGCTTGACTTTTAATATGTTTCAAAGATTCATGATCAGAATGTATAACAAATTCTTTGGGCCATAAATAATGTTGCCATGTTTCTAAAGTCCGAACAAGGGCATATAATTCTTTATCATAAGTAGAATAATTCAGACTAGGCCCACTAAATTTTTCAGAAAAGTATGCAACAGGTTTGCCATCTTGTAATAACACACCTCCTAATCCAATTCCACTAGCATCACATTCAAGCTCAAAAGTCTTATTAAAATCAGGAAGTTGGAGTAAAGGAGCATGTGTCAACTTATCTTTCAATACCGTGAAGGCTTCTTCCTGTGCGGTACCCCAAACAAAAGGCACATCCTTCTTTGTAAGCTCGTTGAGAGGTGCAGCAATGGTGCTGAAATCTCTCACAAAACGCCTATAGAATCCAGCGAGGCCAAGAAAACTCCTCACTTGTGTGACTGTTTTGGGCTGCGGCCAACTCTCAATAGCTTCAATCTTGGCTTTGTCAACTTCAATTCCCTGTGGAGTAACAACATAGCCAAGAAAAGATACTCGGTCGGTGCAAAAGGTGCACTTCCCAAGGTTACCAAACAAACGTGCATCACGTAGAGCAATAAAAACAGCACGTAAATGTTCCAAATGTTCTTCCAAAGATCTGCTATAAATCAGTATATCATCAAAATAGACTACCACAAATCGTCCAATGAAAGCACGTAAAACTTCGTTCATTAGTCTCATGAAAGTACTAGGCGCATTAGTTAACCCAAAAGGCATGACTAACCACTCATATAATCCGAACTTAGTTTTAAATGCAGTTTTCCATTCATCCCCCAATTTCATACGAATTTGATGGTATCCACTACGCAAATCAACTTTGGAGAATATTGTAGAGCCACTCAATTCATCAAGCATATCATCGAGCCTAGGAATAGGATGACGATAACGAATAGTAATATTATTAATGCCTCTACAATCAACACACATACGTGATGTACCATCCTTTTTCGGCACTAGAATAATAGGAACAACACAAGGACTAAGGGATTCACGTATATAACCTTTGTCGAGAAGCTCTTGTACTTGACGCATAATCTCCTTCGTCTCCTCTAGATTGGTACAGTATGGTGCACGGTTTGGCAGTGAAGCACCGGGAATTAAGTCAATCTGATGCTCAATCCCTCGAATAGGCGGTAATCCCGGTGGCACGTCTTGTGGAAAGACGTCAGCGAACTCCTGCAAAATGTTAGTGACAGCAGGAGGCAAAGAGGAAGGCACGTCCTCGAATGAAAATAATGCCTCTTTGCACACAAAAGCATAGCAAACAGATTTGCTGAAATCTAGCTCATCAATATCAGATTTGATGGCAAATAAACATGCACTTTTCAATTTAATTTCAGAAGCAACACTAGATGGTTTATTATTAGGCTTCATTTGTTGCTCAAATTCTTTTGCCACAATCTGATTTTCACTCATATTCTTCTCCTGTTTTGCTTTATTAGCTCTATTAATATCATCTTTCAAAATGGAATCAGGAGTCATAGGAAGCAAAGTAATATTTTTATCCTTATGAACAAGAGTATAGTGATTGTTTCTACCATGGTGTACAGAGTTTTTATCAAATTGCCATGGTCTACCAAGTAATAAGGAACATGCTTGCATAGGTACCACATCACAATCAACATAATCAGCATATGTAGAGATACTAAAATGCACACGAACAGTACGTGTTACCTTAACCTTGCCGCTGTTGTTGAACCATTGGATGTAGTAAGGATGTGGATGTGGTCTTGTGGTGAGAGAAAGCTTCTCCACCATCTCCATGCTAGCCAAGTTGTTGCAGCTCCCTCCGTCTATTATGACGCGCACAGAACGTTCATTCACAACTCCCTTGGTATGGAACAAATTGTGCCTCTGATTTTGCTCAGCTTGTGTGACCTGCACACTCAAAACACGTTGAGCAACTAAACATTCATACCTGTCAGCGTCTTCAGGAGCCATGTATTGCGTCTCATGATCAGAATCATCTCCACCATGTTCTTCACGTGTAATAAGAGCCAATGTCTCCTCATCATAGTCACTAGCGGACTCATATCCACCATCCGCGGTAGCAATCATCACACGCGGAGATTTGCATTCCCTCGCATAATGACCTCCTCCCTTACAACGACGACAAATAATATCACTTGTGTGCCCTGTTGATGCCATGGAAGAAGAAGAACGCTGTGCAGGACCCGCAGGTGCGCTCTTGGAAGATAATGGTGGTTGTGCCTGTTTTCTTGTATCACGGCTGGAGGTGGCACCGGATGGAGGTGCTGGTGCAGTTGAAGTAGAAGATGCTTGTCGATCCTGCACTTCACGTTCAGCTTTACAAGCAAGATGGCATAAACGAGTGATATTAGTATACTCCTTAATGTCTAGAATGGTCTGAATCTCTCTATTTAATCCACCCAGAAAACGTGCAAGCATAGCTTCATTCTCCTCAACAATACCACATCTAATCATGCCAGTTTGTAATTCCTGATAATATTCTTCTACAGAATTTTTCCCTTGTCTTAAACGCTGCAATTTTTGAAGCAATTCACGTTGATAATATGGTGGAACCCAACGCGTACGCATAGCAGTTTTCAAAGCAGCCCAAGTAGTTGGAATAGGATATAATCTACAATGTTCAGACCACCATACACATGCAAAACTAGTGAAAGCACAAACAGCAGCAGCAACTCGTCTCTCCTCAGGATATTGTAAACATGTAAATCGTTGTTCAGTTTCTAACTCCCAAGTAAGATATATATCAGGAACATATCTACCCTCAAATGGTGGAATATTCAATTTCAGTTTAGGAATATGGACATCATCTCGTACCTGAGGTGGTGGTATTTGACAGCTGTGGTGGTATATGGATACGGATTCGAAGCGGTGGCGGATAAACGGTGGTGGTAGATGGCAGGGGCGATGATGATGGTGCGGCGGCGGCGTGACAACTTATGACCAGAACTCGAAACTCTAAAAGACTAGACTCTAAGACCAGCAACTAGACACGACGATGCAACCGCAAATTCAACAAAGCAAAACCCTAAAAAGATTATGCAAAGGCTCAGATTGGTTCGGATATGATGAACTAACCCTAAATTTTTTTTGTGGCTTTTTCGTGGACTGTAGGTATGAAGAACAGACTCGATCTAAACTACGAAAAACTGTAAAATCTCACCGAGCAACCTGGAAATCTGATACCACTTGATAGAGGCAAAGGTGTCCCGTCTTTCGATGAGATGATGGATATCGCTTTGGTGGAAGTCGACTTTGACGATCCGACTACGAACGTGCGAGGACGACGCGCCTTAGCAATCGCTAAACCAACTCCGAGAGGTTATTGACCACGCCGGAGCACGATCAACCTGACCACGAGGGTCTGTTTCCTGCGAGCAAACGAAGAACAAGCAAGAAACTAAGATTGCAATCTGGATATTGCGAATATAAGATGAAAGCTTTATTGATCAAGGTGGGGTTCTGTGACGCCTTTGTCTGGTCGTTGAACACAAACGAAGTACGCGAAGTTGCAGCTATGGCGAACTTTTAATCTAAACAAAACCCAAAGTCTAAACGATGCCCTAAGGGCTGTATATATGGAGGAAGAGGGGGGAATTTCGTGGCCCTTGGTGGAGGGGTCCGAAATCAACCCTATCTCTTGTTTCCCCACACATACGGACTCTAAAAATAGCCTATACTTATGTATTTCGAAATTACATGGGCCTTGCCCAATAATAAGGTGACGCAGCACCTAAAATAGCCTCGGGACGAAATTTATGAAGTGGCATCTTGTATATTTCGTCCAAGGCTTCATGCACCCATTATGGTGGCTTCAAAGTCCTGAAATCATCACTTGTAACTCCGTTCTTGTTCCCCTTGCGCATGCCATCATCTCCATGCTTGTTCTTGCTCCAATGTTCATCCTTCTCCAAGCTAGGCCCTTCATTTGTAAGCAAAACAAATGTATCCAATTTAGGCAGCATCATATTCTCATGAACATTAGAATCATTACCAAGAAACGAAAGTACCTGGTAATTTAGTTGGCGTGCGCGAGCTCTAGTAATTGGTCCAGTACGTATAGCAGCAGGGCCTGTGGGTGTAACAATGGTATTGATGTCCTCATCAGGTATGGTGCACGGTTTGGTAGTGAAGCACCGGGAATTAAGTCAATCTGATGCTCAATCCCTCGAATAGGCGGTAATCCCGGTGGCACGTCTTGTGGGAAGACGTCAGCGAACTCCCTCAAAATGTTAGTGACAGCAGGAGGCAAAGAGGAAGGCACGTCCTGGAATGAAAATAATGCCTCTTTGCACACAAAAGCATAGCAAACAGATTTGCTGAAATCTAGCTCATCAATATCAGATTTGGTGGCAAATAAACATGCACTTTTCAATTTAATTTCAGAAGCAACACTAGATGGTTTATTATTAGGCTTCATTTGTTGCTCAAATTCGTTTGCCACAATCTGATTTTCACTCTTATTCGTCTCCTGTTTTGCTTTATTAGCTCTATTAATATCATCTTTCAAAATGGAATCAGGAGTCATAGGAAGCAAAGTAATATATTTATCCTTATGAACAAGAGTATAGTGATTGTTTCTACCATGGTGTACAGAATTTTTATCAAATTGCCATGGTCTACCAAGTAATAAGGAACATGCTTGCATAGGTACCACATCACAATCAACATAATCAGCATATGTAGAGATACTAAAATGCACACGAACAGTACGTGTTACCTTAACCTTGCCGCTGTTGTTGAACCATTGGATGTAGTAAGGATGTGGATGTGGTCTTGTGGTGAGAGAAAGTTTCTCCACCATCTCCATGCTAGCCAAGTTGTTGCAGCTCCCTCCGTCTATGATGACGCGCACAGAACGTTCCTTCACAACTCCCTTGGTATGGAACAAATTGTGCCTCTGATTTTGCTCAGCTTGTGTGACCTGCACACTCAAAACACGTTGAGCAACTAAACATTCATACCTGTCAGCGTCTTCAGGAGCCATGTATTGCGTCTCATGATCAGAATCATCTCCACCATGTTCTTCACGTGTAATAAGAGCCAAAGTCTCCTCATCATAGTCACTAGCGGACTCATATCCACCATCCGCGGTAGCAATCATCACACGCGGAGATTTGCATTCTCTCGCATAATGACCTCCTCCCTTACAACGACGACAAATAATATCACTTGTGTGCCCTGTTGATGCCATGGAAGAAGAAGAACGCTGTGCAGGCCCCGCAGGTGCGCTCTTGGCAGATAATGGTGGTGGTGCCTGTTTTCTTGAATCACGGCTGGAGGTGGCACCGGATGGAGGTGCTGGTGCAGTTGAAGTAGAAGATGCACGTGGTGTCCATGATGAAGGTCGGCCTGCAGAAAAGTTAGTTCGCCCCAATGCTTGTCGATCCTGCACTTCACGTTCAGCTTTACAAGCAAGATGGAATAAACGAGTGATATTAGTATACTCCTTATAGTCTAAAATGGTCTGAATCTCTCTATTTAATCCACCCAGAAAACGTGCAAGCATAGCTTCATTCTCCTCAACAATACCACATCTAATCATGCCAGTTTGTAATTCCTGATAATATTCTTCTACAGAATTTTTCCCTTGTCTTAAACGCTGCACGTAGTGTTGATTTTGATCAACCTCATCCTCATAGTCTCCCACATAATCATCCTCCTCCGCATCAGCAGCAGGAGCCACAGAAGTATCAACAGCAGCACCAACAGTTTGGCCAAACGCAAGAGGAACACGGCTTGCTCGGCGGAGGTCTGCTTCGCGACGTGGAGGCAGACGTTGTTGTTGTTGGAGAGGTGCGTTAGCTGCGGCGGGTGGTGGTGGTGGAAGACGCGCGAGCAATTCATTAAACTTGTTATCGAGCTTTGTTTCGAACGTCTTCTCAAAGCCAGTGATCTTCTCCATGGCCTCTTCAAAATTGTTCAGCACATCTTGCACCTGTTCAGTCATCATTTGCTGAAACTTATCATGAAGCTCCTTGTTCGATAAATTCTCCCAGTCAATCTCGTCGGCTTGTGATCCTGGCATGGTTAGCAGCAATAGAAACACACAAGAATATGATCCTACAGACTACGAAGAAGTGGTGGTGGTGGGTGTCACAAATCCGTCAAGCAAATCTCAAATTCTTACCAGTTCTTACCCAGCAGCAGGCGGTGATCGGCAACCGTTGTAGTCAAAAACTCTCAAAGCTTGGATAGAGCGATTACCAGGGAGAGTCAAACGCACGACGTAGATGTATGTGGAGCTGGGAAGGCTTATAATATGGTAGCAAAAAGGGTCAGCAATAATCAATTCAGAGATGCAAAGTTGAATAAACGCTCAACGACGGTACTGTGCTGATCCTAGGCTAGACTGTGCTAGAGACGCGAGCCTAGAACACCAACAAAATCACGGCGCGGCACGGAAACAAGGGAAAAGCACACTCTGAAATTTTTTT